>NC_139219.1:215997938-216087938 GCF_055691185.1 Crinia signifera
TATTGTAGGTGTGAGGTTAGTTAATCAAAATGCCTTAAGAACAGGATTAATCTGTAAAATGATGTCTGAGCTTCTCAGGCAGCGAATCCACACTCTGGCCTATTTATTTATTTATTTAGAGATTTAAGTAATACATCTGGAGCATCACCTAAAGCTTCTTCATCATTTTAGGGGGATCCGGATGATATGTCAACACTTAATAGGATGACACCTTATGGTCGACATAGATAAAAGGTTGACGTGCGCAAAAGGTAGTGCTTACTGTGGTCGACAGCTGAAAGGTCGACATAAGTGTTTCTTTAGATTTGTATTTTTTGTTTGTTTCATTTTGGACTTTTCAATACTTTACCATGCACTTAGGAACGGCAAAGTGTGCTGAGCCCAGAGGTAGCATTGCTGTGCAGGTATCCGGATGGTTGTGGGGGAAATTTACTAAAGGAAATTTGTAAAAAATAGGTGTATTTCTATCCAGAAATACACTTATTTTTGACATTTACTATCCCGAAAATACGGCAATTCGTATTCGTATTGATAGCACATCAATACAACTACGAATTGCCATATTTTCGGGATAGTAAATGTCAAAAATAAGTGTATTTCTGGATAGAAATACACCTATTTTTTTACAAATTTCCTTTAGTAAATTTCCCCCACAATGTCTAGGTTGACAGTTAGTAAGTTGATAACATGTGGTCAAAAGGTCAACACATGAAAAAGTTGACATGAGTTTTTTTTTTTTTTTCGTGAAGACTTTTTAGAAAATTTGTCATTTTTTTTAAAATACTTTCTTATCCACTTGGGCTCTGGTTGGGGCCAAAGCAGGGCAAGCTTGAGGCGAGCCTTGCGATAGGACATGGTACAATAATTGGGAGTCCATGTGCTCTGGCGCACTTTTTTTCGTGTCTATATTGACACCAAAAAAAGTGAAAAACACATGTTGACCTTTTCATGTGCCAACCTTTTTCAACCTTGTGCATGTCGACCTTTTGTGGTCAATCTGATTACTGTCGGCCCCATGTTCTACACACCATTTTATAATGACTGCAGCATAGGTAGTATTCCCACTCGCTGCTGCAGATACTGTACTACTTGCTTTTGGAAAAGGAAACCAATTCAAATGATTACAATTGTGATATATGCATAGTATTTATTTTCTACAGTTCTAATAGACAGAAACACTGTGTAAGTAGGAAGCGGGACCATTTGTCTACAGAAATAAGATAGACAGCCATTAGGTAGACACCAATAGTTAGACAAGCAAAAAGGTCGACATGCCAAAAGGTCGACACTGCCATTAGGTCGACAGTCAAAAGGTCGACATGGGGTTTTTCACATGGACACAGTTTGCAGTGAACCGCAGCCCCTCGCATTGCTCGCTACGCTTCGGGGCACGGTGCCTCGCTGCGCTCGCCACACTATTTTATTCTCCTATACAATGCCCTAGTGGATGGCAGGGCATGAAATACCACCTGTCGGCACATGTCGGCTCAAAAAACAGTGAAAAACCCCATGTCGACCTTTTGACTGTCGACCTAGACACTGTCGACCTAATGGCAGTGTCAACCTTTTGGCATGTCGACCTTTTTGCTTGTCTTACTAATGGTGTCTACCTAATGGTTGTCTATCTTTTTGCTGTAGACAAATAGTCCGGATACCGTGTAAGTAAGCTTCTGACATTTCCAATTGTAAAGCGCAACGGAATATGCTGCGCTATATAAGAAACTATAAATAATAATAATATATATACCATATCTGCCAGATTAAAATGACTAGGACAATCTCTTGTGATCATCTTGAGATGGGTCGTAGAGACCTAGAAAATCGGGATCTCTTCATTGGACAGTCTCCAAGATATGTCTATTAATCAGGGCAGCTGCACATTACTTTTTAATTGATATTCATATGATTTAGTTTCTTTTTTTGCTTAGGATTATGGTATATTACTACCAAAACATACTGTACCTTCTATTAAATGGCAATTTGCATAGTACTCTGTTTTCTGCTTCCATGCCCTGTGTACAATGCCTGAAGGAAAGAAGCTGCTGGGGAGTAAGGACAGAGCAATATGAAGACTGCATTTGTATACATGTATTGTTTAAATGAACATAGCCATGATCCTCTCAATTCTGTGTGGTCTTACATTGAAATACTGGAATCCGAAACAGGATTTTCTGTCATTGGAATAGTGAGTGCCATGTTTACATTTCTTAGATGTTTGCTGGATGACTGTCCTTTCTATATTCATTATGCACAGGGCCTGCTACGAAGACAGTCAAATGCACAGAAGTGTTGATCATTTTAATGAGTGGACATTGAAGCTTGTATGTGTATAAAGGGCATGTGTTCTCACAAGTAGGGTGTATCTCTGCAGATGTTACCGGGAATCATTTTAGAGATCATTCCAGCTCTGAGTATTGATCTGTGCAAGCTTTTGTTTTATAGAGCGTATTATAGCGTCTGTGCCTGCGTTTATGAATTGTTATAGATAAATAATCATGTAGTTCATAGAAACAAGTCGGTGTTCGCAAGCCTGACCAATGTGTACTCTGTGGCCATCATTAACTCTTACCAGAGATGGTATAACGGGATGCAGTCAAAATCCAGACGGTCAAAATCCCGACATTTATAATCCCGACAGGGTCAAAATCCCGACATTTAAAATCCCGACAGGGTCAAAATCCCGACATATAGAATGTACAGGTGAAACAGCCTACATGACTTTCCGACGACAGGTGCGAGGTCGACATGGGTTTTTTTCACTGTTTTTTTGAGCCGACGTGTGCCGACAGGCGGTATTTAATGCCCTACCATCCACTACGGCGTGGTGGGAGAATAAAATAGTGTGCCGAGCGCAGCGAGGCACCGTGCCCGAAGCATTGCGTGCGACGCGAACGATGCAAGGGGCTGCCGTTCACTTCCAACTGTGTCCATGTCGACTGTGTCGACATTCGGGTAAAAAAACCAGTGGGAAAAACCCATGTCAACCTCGCACCTGATGACGGAAAGTCATGTAGACTGTTTCACCTGTACATTCTATATGTCGGGATTTTGACCCTGTCGGGATTTTAAATGTCGGGATTTTGTCCATGTTGGGATTTTGTCCTTGTCGGTATTTTGACCCATTCGGGATTTTGACCCTGTCGGGATTTTGATCGTTGGGATTTCATACCGAATCCGGTATAACATCTATACATTTTTGAGTGGTAGAGTACTTATCATGATCAAGTTTACATTCAGCTGATTGATAGGACCTCCCAGTGTTTTTTTAATTTATTTTTTCAAATTGTGCTAGCCCTCCGCCACCTGCACTGCTACACCTCCCCCTGCCTTCTTCTAGCACCCGATGTGGGTACCGGAAAAAAAGCACTTGGACACCATAAGATGTGATCGGATGCGATGGGAAATTGCATTGCGATGTCGCATCGCTTCAGGTCGCACAAGTGTATGGGTACTATAAGCTGGTGAATTGGACACGTGTTGCATCTTTATGGAGCTCTGAAACATTGTACATGACATATAAACTGTAACAATTAAGTTGGTTTTACCTCCTTTCCATTTCTTCTCTACTCTTTTAAAAATATTTTTCAAAAAGACCCTGCTCTGCTACTTCTCTAATACAAAATTAGCCATAGAGTGAATAATATTCACGACAGCATTGCATCAATAAACACATACAGTAAAACTTCTATCAGTATCCAGACCACACTGACTTATGCTGGGTACACACCAGAACGATTTGGGCTCAATTCCCCCAATTTTGACGCGTCTAACGACCGACGTTATGTAAAAAAGAGCAGAATTTTGCATGTTTTCAATGTGATTCTGATCCTATGCGCGTCCCCGCCTGTCGTTGGGTTGCTTTGGAGATTTTACCTGCTGCACTAAAGATTCGTCCTCTGCATTGTGCCACCTGCTCCGCTACACCTACACCTGCTGACAGGGCTCTTCCCACCTGCTCCGCTACACCACCACCAGTCGATTGCATTGCGAGCGATCATATGTGGTAAAAAAACTATTTGATAAATATTATGTGCAGCACATAATATCTATTGAAGCGAATCAAGTGCACATCATGTGCTCCAATCCATCGGGCAACCCTCATACAATTTCAAGGAAATAGTTTCACATTTGTCGCACGATCATGGTCGTTCTGATGTGTACCCTACATTACTGTTATCAATCTAGGCTACCAGCACACATTCATGTACTACTACCTGCTCGCTGCTTGTTATATACTCTTGTCCTCACTAATTACTGCGTGTTCCCCCAGTGGAAGCTCTGCGTGTGGAGTGGCGTGAGGGGAGGTGCACTGCTGCTTTTTATCATCAGAAAAAGCCATACTCTGTACGAAGGTTTAAAGTGCAAGTCCCAACGGAGAGCCAGGAGTTCCTAGAGGTGACACATGACCTTTCACACTATGAGCCCCTCTGACCCCAGCAATATTTTGCATGGGCAAGCATGCTCAAGTTATGTATAGGTTAATGGTATACTATATTTGAAGTTTACACATCAAGATTATGTCATTGCTCTTGCTAAAAGTTAATGGCTGTCTTACAAATTATTTTGTAAGGATCATGATCTGAAAAGTAGGATGTTGTATGCGGCATGGAAACGGCATGATTGCTGGCTAAACTGATCAGTGATATAGATATATAAATAATGTGTGTTTATATTTTAAAGGCCACAATAAATCTGGTTGCCTCCAGGGTCATATATTTGTTCCCCGTGTGTTGGACCCTAATACTATCCTTGATAAAAGTTCAAAGTTGTTGAGCCACAGCGTAAATTTTACTGTACATGTTATACCATGCACTATTTTGACCAAATGCACCTATTTTTTACCAGAAGGATGGGGATCTGCATGTCGGGCTTCCACCTTTTGTAGTAATACATCATTCTGCATTTTCCTAGCTAAGGTTTAGCAACACAAGCTTCAAATTGCATATAAATTAACAAAATGAAACACGTTTAATTTACTAAAAATAAATAAAATAATGAGTTGATAACCACTTAAAAATACATGCAAAAGAACATTCACAAAATAATACAACAGCAAGGCTTGCACCTGAGCTTACTATAGTTTACCATATGCTAATGGAAGAAACTTGGGATATTTGGTTGTTGTGTCGTCGTCCCCCTCCCCCCATAATTAAAACAAGAACAGTGCATGCCAAAGGCGTGCAGCAGTATATTGGGGTGTGGCTTCGTGTATACAGTTTCAGCAGTCCTGACTGGTAATGGCAAAATCTGGGGTTACCACACTCTTTGTCCCCATGATTTTTTTAAATATCAACTTAGAAGCTCTAGTGCTGGTTGGCACAATTTTTTATACATATAAAGCCTCTGTGCCCAGAGTTATTCTGGTGCCCTTCAGCTCTTCAGATCTCACACTCTGTTATGTTTGCCAACTTCTATGTTTAACTTCATCATATATATCATTCATATACATACAAGTGGGTCCGGCACTACCTCCTGTAAGTAGGTATATGAGCATATACTTTCCTGGATGCCCATCTCCAAATGGTTAAGCAGTCCCACAGATGCAGTAATAGAGAAAGCAAATGAGGCGTCTCTTAATACCAGTGCAGTTTACTGCTAGTCAACGGCATTTCGGGACGCAGCCCGTCTTCAGGACATAAAACCGTTTATGTGACACCTCATTTTCTATCTATCTATCTATCTATCTATCTATCTATCTATCTATCTATCTATCTATCTATCTATTTATCTATGTGTGTTTTAGGTGTTTTTGTTAATTACACATAGGCCGGTGTAAAGAGTCACCAGTGCCAATTACACTAACATGGCTTTTTTAAAATACTATGTGAAATTTTTATTGAAATTATGCAGTTACAGATGGGGGAAAAAAAAGGGGGTGATGGAGGGGCAAGAGGGGTACACACATGCAGGGCTGCCATCACAAATTTTGGGGCCCGGGACTGTGCTTCTGGCACTAGAAATGTGACACTGATCACTGATTAGTGGCCAGTATTCAAGTCCCAGCTTCTGACTGGCTGCCGGTGAGAAAGCTCTGAATTGGCTCACCGCTGCTGCACAGTCGATGTCACTGTCCGCATCTAGTTACATCATGGCTGCGATATGGTGGTGCGCACTGGCAGCCTGGAACAACTCCTACAACGCTGCCATCTGACTCAGGTATCTCCAGAGACCCCCCCCCCCCCCCCTTTGATGGTGTGGTCCTATGCCCATCACCCCCATCCACCTCTTATATACTTTATACCTATTACCCCACCCCTTATATAAATTAATACCTATTATTAAATCCCACAAAGCTTACATAGTAAATATCTACAGCATAACACCCCCCCCCCCCCAAACACACACATATACACACACTCCTTTATATACTTTATAATACATAATATACCTTTAACACACACACACACACACACACACACACACATTATATACGTCCTTGAGTCTGCATGCAGGAACCAGGGCAGGAGGCACATTACACAAAGCTGCAGACAGGTGAACCCGGGGCACCACTACTGGTTTATATACACAGTATACCATCCCCACCCTGTACTGAGAAGAGCTGCGGAGTCCGGTCTCCCTGCTGGGAGGAGGAGGTGGAGCTTCTCCCTAGCTCCCAGGGAAGAAGCAGAGGACTTGGCTGCTGCTGTCTACAGAGAGCCATTGCGGGTCATAGTGACTTTCTCAGCTTTACCTTTATAAAGTGAAGCTCATACATGTAATATATGCATGTGCGTTTGGGGTTGGTCCCTCCAATTTATTGATGGGACCACCAATCGCACTTTATCATACAAGTACCCACATTTAAAACCCCCTAACCATGGATCTAACCATGTTTTAAAAAAATATATAGTACCAACATTGGCATTCTGTTAATGCATCAACCATGTGATATAACACATGAATAACCCCCAAAACAACCATAGCTCTCGCATTTTCCCACTATAACTTCAATATACCAGCCCCCACATAACATAGAGTGCACAAACACACAAGTACCCACAAATTATTAACATCCCCTACACAACTGACCATACACAACATTTTTACTTGCACCACATATTTCTAATGCCTCCCCCCTGTCTCCACCATATAACAATATTCCTCCCCAGTTTACTGAGCTTATTCTCTTATGATTATGGTGGCGGCCAGTTGTACAGAGCGGTCCAGGAAACAACACTTCTCATTGCTGGCCAGAACCAGTCTAGGATTCAGCCTCCCAGAATGAGCAGCGATGTCATGGGCCACCATGCTTGGGACAGGGCTGGCCTGGTAACCCCTGAACTCCTGCCGCTCACTCAACTTGAATAAGGATCTTTGTATAATATTAACCAAAAACACTAACATAAAGTTGTGTGTGCTAGGGTTCTTAAAAGAGTATTGCTCAGTAGCCCTGGGTAAAAATTACGGTCATAAATAAAAATAAATGTTTTATTGCCACAACAAATAGCTCATTACCTGCAATTAGGAAACTTCATGATAAATATCCGAAATAGAGTAAAAATAAAGCTGCCTGGTATTTGCGTGTTGCATGCAAAAGCAGACTGTATTTTCCTTGCATGTAAGCAATATTGCATTTGCACTTGTTGCATGTTCCAGATGCAGATTTTCTTCCTTTAGATGTGTTTATTACTAACTTAGCTTTCTAGGAGTGCCATTATGTGCATAGCTGTATAGCGCTCCTGTGGAACACTGTATATATTGCATGTGCAAAAGGGCTATGCTGAATATAATTAGCATCTTAGACCTAAATTGTGGTACACTGCCTTGTACTTTTTGTTCGATAAAACATATGTGGCATTAGATAAAAATATACAAGCAGCCCTCTATTTAATAAATTACTTTTACATTGTAGGCCTACCACTTTTTAAAATACACATTAATTACCTTCTGTTCTCCGTTCAAGAGATAGCGTTCTCTAGGTTTGTTTTTTTCCCCCTAATATAATGATAATTCCTTAATAGTGTTTGAACAAGGCAGGTTGCCCATTAAGGCCATTTACCTTGCACATTGCTGCTTCCTTAGCTTTTGGTGTTTTACATCTAACAGGAAATCACATTACTAGTGCGTTAGTTGCAATGATTTTGACAAGAAAACCTTTCCCTGCTCCCTGACTCCTCCCATCCTTGCTTTTATATTCCCCCTTATTTATTTCTCTTTCTCTCCCCCACCTGACGTGTTCTCGTTGTATCCTGGGAGATTCTCTACATGCTGAGGTTTCCATAGAAATTCACCTTGTTGATGTTGGATCTCAATGAGTAGGTGGAAGGAGGGGGGAGAGTGGGCACCACCTGCTATAAAACTGTATGCGATAGAAAACTGCAGAGCATGTTGTGCTCCCCCTTTTTTTGCAGAGCATGAAATGCGTTTCTGCCTCCGTGGCACATAATACTAAAGAGCACTATATGCATTCCTCTCTCTCCTTGACAGAGCAACGCGTGTGTGTTGAGTTGGGAAGATCTGCAGCAGACCAGAGGAACAGCAAAAAGTTTGGGCAGTTCTGGGGTAGTGGTATGTGCACTGGGTTCCATGATCAGAATTGTTTACTTTTAAGCGCTATTCTATATATCCTCTTCATTGTATTCTGTTTTCTGCTAATTATAGTTCTGCTCTACAAGTGCGAAGCGGGCACTAAGCGACTGCATATGTATAATGTTCTGGGTGATGAAATATTATTTAACTTTGCCATCACTTTGCATCAAAGCAATAACAGATTGTGCATTGTGTGTTAATGAACAAAACAGGCATTAAGTGTAGGTTTTTAATGCAGTGCAGAGTGATGTATGTAATGCTTTATGTTCTGTTTCAAAACCTATTGCAAAATAGAAGTGCATGGTATAAACTGTAATTGCCCGTTATACCTTTTTACATGGCAACGCACCATCTGCTGTTCCAAAAATAAATAAGACCATAAAAATAGTTCTCACTTTAATGTGACATTCATCTTTTTTGGAACACATTAGTCAGACAGGCATCTGTCCCACTGTATAAGAAGCAGTGCTATTGAATACATGTTTTTGGAAGGTTACTGTGGGTATTGCATAGCTGAATAACCAAGGTAAGTGAGAGGACACCAGTGAGGATGCGTTTGAGATTGCTGGAGGTCTGACGTTCTGTATACTGAGCAGTGTATCATTGTGTCTCAGTGCGTGTACCTTCCCTGTAAGGGCTGTGCGACGTAGGCATTCTGACGAGTTCGCTAACAAAGTAATAGCTTGCAGTCAGCCTGTTAAATAAGAGATTCGTCAACTTGGTCCCCCTGTTCCTTTTACTTTTCTCTGTCTGCCAGTTCATTCCTGCTCATTTCTACTGCGTCGCTGTGCATTTATATTTATTATATTAAATACATTTTATCTAGCAGGTATTAACAATGTACTATATTATCCTACTATGCTTCATCAGGTGTCCAATCATCCACTGTCCACTAGATGAGGCATTCCCAACCACGGTCCTCAAGGCACACCAACAGTGCAGGTTTTAGTGATATCCAGGCTTCAGCACAGGTGACTTAATTAGTACCTGAGTGATTCTGACTAAACCACCTGTGCTGAAGACTGGATATCACTAAAACCTGCACTGTTGGTGTGCCTTGAGGACCGTGGTTGGGAATGCCTGCACTAGAGGCTTATGTTATGTTACCTATACTGAATACCTTTCTGCTAATGTATGTAGAAGTTAATCAGCCCTTTACAATTTTACCAGAAAGTACAGGAAATAGTAACAGAAGGGAAAAATAAACATGTATTGCTGACATGGAAGAAATATAAGTGAAAGGTCCCTGCCCCAGGGAGTGTGAGTTTAATTAGGATTTTAGAACCACAAATAGAAACTGTAGGCGACCGCTTAGCACATACATCACCTGGAACATATAAGGCAGCCATATGAGGGTGAGGAAGGCAAGAAACGCTGCAGGTAAAGGCTGTTAGCCATGATAATGCCGTATGTCTGTGGGCAGTGGGCAATGGGCAGTGGGCAGGCTAGTTCAGTGAATAGGTAGGAGTGCAGCTGGAGATTAAGGGCCAGATGTATCAAGCTTCAAAAGTGTTATAATGGAGAGTGATAAACAACCAACCAATCAGCTCCTATCACTCGCCATTTTCTCACTTTTTGAAGCTTGATACATCTGGCCCCAAGTGGGACATTTCTGATTGATGTACAGTAAAACATGCTGTAACTTATAGCAACCAATGCAAATATGGCAGTGTTTTTTTTTTTGTTTTTTTTTTGTACAGCATAGGAAACAAAATAAAACAGTTCGGAAGTTCCTATGGGTCCAGCATATTTCTCTGTGCTCTATTTTTCATAAATGAGCACAAGGGAGTGAAGAGACCTGCACAATAGACCTAGTGCTTTCAATGGAGTGTAAAATGTCATCGGAAGCCAGCTGAGCGAGTAGAATAAATGGGGTGATAGACAGGATGAGCAGAAAACATCACAGCCTATGAGAAGGAGGCGATGTTAAGTCAGTAAAAATGAAATAACAGAAGCCAGAGTGAGTGCTGTGAAAGCGAGCATTGATAAGGAGGCAGAGACAGCAGGCTGTGGCAGTGGTTTCTACTTCAGGAGAACGTTGTCTCTTTTCATTGCTCTTCTGTGTATCATGCATGTGTACCGGGCTGAGTTACTGTTATGTTAATGGTATAGACAGCAGTTTAGTCATTACTTGGTATGGTGTGATGAGAAATTCAGTATTAACTTGCTGAGACAGAATGTTGACAGCTGGACTATCTAATATGTACATTTTACTACTTGTTAACAACTTCTGTGTTTATCCAGAGCGTGTTCTATTTCCTTTACGGCTTTTTTAATACTATGAGAGAGGCAGATAAAGGGACAGATGTACTAACCCTTGAAAGGTGATAAAGTGGTGTACAGATGTGCCACCGAATGTACGAAAAGTCATAGTCATAGTCCTCGCTCCTTCACAGCATGGTTCACTTGCTGTGGTGGCTGCAGGGCTCCAGGCTGTATGGGCGATCTTGTGATGCTTGAGAGATCGTACACGGGGGCCGCACATTGGTACTGCAAGCCCCTTAAGACTGTGTGATTTTGGGTCTTGAGAATATTAAAACATGTCTTTCAGAGGGAAAAGCAAACCTGAAGTGAAGATCTGTAAATTCTGGCAGGAAAAAATAAAGGAAAGCAAAAGTATATAGTTCCTAGGTGAGGTTATTACCCAATAGAGTAAGTAGATGCCAGATGAGAGGGCGGTAGCTGATACACTCCTGTACAGTTGTCCCACATTAAAAGGAAGAATCTTAGAGTGGCAATCAGAGCAGATTCTCTAATTTGGGAATGAGGAGCCATCAAGAAGGATGGGGAATATACATGTAGCAACTGTACTTCTATAGTCATCCAGGTCCGAAGATGTGGGAAAGTGCCAGAGGCAAAAAATGACATGTTTTGGCACCCAGCACCTTGGCATAAATCGGATAAACCCAGTGTGTTTGGGTACGACCTGCATGGAAAAGAGAACTGTTGTATTGGGGCAAATTTGGGCCACTGAGCCCTTTTATACAGGGGCATTTGCACGGCCATTGCCTGACTAACCAATTGGCTAATTAGGTCACACCTCAAGCATTAGATCCTACTGTACATGCCAGTTGTATCCCATTCATTACATGCACATGGGCAGTATGACCGGCGAGTCCCTGAGCGCCCATACACGTGTATTTTTTTAATTGCATTACTAGAGGAGTTTCACGTGTATTAGCCTAGGGCACCTGGAACCTTTAATCGGTTCCTATGTATGGCAAAACCATGAGTTAGCGTAATCTACTTTTACATATTCAATTAGTGAAGGTAAACTAGAGGATTCAGTTTGTCATCAGAAATAGAAATGGATGTATCAAGCAATCCTAGCAGCATCTGATTACTCATTTATACTATGTGACCAATAAATTCTAGTTTAAAGCTAATTGGTTGCAACTTGGGCAACTTCTTTATTCCTTTCACTGCATAGTTAGGTAAACTTCAAGGTTCTTAATAGACTTTATAAATAATTCACTACTAAGTCACTACATTACAGTAATAAGAAAACACATAATGAGGCGGATGCAGAATAGGTAGGTACAGTACATGCAAATATGCCTCGTGCAGACCAGCAGTTATACACATGTAGGGCAAGTACAAGGTCTATTGGGATGTAGGCACATGTACTGCTGATGGTTCTCCATATATGTCATTTGCAAAGTATACACCCTGAGCAGCTCCGAGGACATTGCTGGATGTTGTGCAATCTATTCACGACTTCTTCTATGAAGATCAAACTTTCAGGAAAGAGTCTCGGGCATAAACTATTTTTCCAACCATAACCCAAAATACATTTTCATAATTGGTGGTAATTAATGAGAGTTCCCAACCTCCTATGCATAAAATATTTAATCACATTAGTGTTAGGAACCTTAGATGTCAAATTATTATTTTAAAACTAGGTTTTAAAGACCAGAATGAAAGTTTCAATGAGGGTAACTGTTTAACCACAGCATGGTTCTTCTAATGTGCCATATTATAATAGAAGCTCCGTGGGAGATTTTACTTGAAGCAGTTATGGCTTTTATCATTAGTACATAGCTATTAGTGTTACAGTGTAGGATCATAGCTTGCTTTCATAGAGTCATCTTTCTTGTGTTATTAAGGTTAATTTGTCATTCGCCAGTAATTGCACTAGTTTTATGGGGATTCTTTAGAAGAAGCTAAATTTATAGATGAATAAAGTGGGCCATCCTAAAGTGATATTTCTACTGTATCCACTCTGTACATAGTGCCTGATTCTGAATCGCACACAATCCGCACAAAGGGGGGTATTTTGGTTCACTCCTGACAAATTCCTTCTTAGATGGACAAAACCATGTGCACCGCAGGGGGGGGGGGGGGGGGGCAGATGCAAAATGTGGAGAGAATTAGATTTGGGTGAGTTATTTGTTTCTGTGCAGGGAACTGACTGCTTTATTTCTACGCTGCAATATACATCTCACTTTGAAGTAAAACCACACCCAAATCTAACTCTCTGAAAAAGTAACATCTACCCTACCTGCAGTGCACATGGTTTTGTCCATCTAAGAAGGAATTTGTCAGAAGGAGTGAACCAAAATAACCCCCAAAGTGCAGATGTTCACATACTTTACAGATTATTTGCAGAAAGGTTCTATAAACCTTAACTATGCATGTCGAGTGTGCTTTTGATCTTGGGACAGACTATGGCCCTCATTACAGTCTACTCCTTCCCCAGAACCAAGCCAGACTCTTCACCCAAAAGTATATAAGAAATTCCTTTTTTAGTAGATGAAGGTTCCAACAGATATATTCTAATGAGTATAATGTCTGGTAGGGAGGGTTGATTTTAATCATGTTACCTAGCCATCCAAAAACTCTGTATTCTTAATTTCACAGCTTCCTCCTGGCTAGTGCCACAATGTCATCCTTCCACATTGTTCCTACTTTACGCTGACCCCTTTAAACCATGCTACTGTGCCATCCTGGAGTAGAATTCCTTGTTGCATTTTTCCCTCCTGGCAGTGCCACTGTGTCATCCTGCAGCCTAATTTTTAGTTTCCCCACTACCCTTCTGACATGTCACTGTGCCACACTACAGCCGCATTCCTAGTTTCAACTGTGTTATCCTGCTGTATGATTAGTTTCCACTGCCCCCTTCTGACCATGTCACTGTGCCACTCTGATTCCTAGTTTTTACTGCACCCTTCTTACCGTATCACTTTGCCACCCTGCTCTGATTCCTAGTCTATACTGAACAGTTAAAACCATATAAATGAGCATTTTGATTCGAATTCATACTGCTTCCTTGTGTATACACTACAATGCCATCCTGATTCACTATTTCCACTGCTCCCTTCTGAATAAAGGATGAGTCTACCATTATTTTTGATTCGGCTACTATTACTAAATAAATTCTGTAAGGGTTATTATTCACAACTAAATTCCTTACCTAGCTGCATGAGTTTTAGGTCCATTATCTTTAGTAGAGTTTTTAAGCGTTTTATATTTCAAGATCCTCTGTCTACTGTATACAGCTTTAACATATAAAGTATTCTCTTCAGTTATTCAAGAGCAATTCAGATCCAGCATTTTCATAGTTGAAATTGTTAGGAACGTTTTTTTAGCAGGATAAATGCTGTGTTGAAAGTATCTTTGAAAATCATTAGTGTATACACATTTTATATTGCAGTATCCTGACTAAATGTTCTTACCGCCAACATCCAATGTCTCTCATCATTCCAGCCACAGCCCAAGCCATTGGTAGCTAGCCAGAAGTGACCATGGTTGCATTGTGTTGGTGGCTGGCCATGCTTGTGCTTTGCTACACACACTCTCCCTACTCCCAGTAAACCTGTTATTTCTCTGCATAATGTATTGTTCCCCACAACTCTTAAGCTGTGTGTACCTAGCGTCATGACCTCCGTTAGTAACTAGTGGGGGAGCTGGCATACACACTTGCAGACACCAGCAGCAGGGGAGTGGGGACAGGGACCATGCTGCAATATCCTCCATTATTGTGCATGTATAGAGGATGGTGAATGTCCCTGATGATGCACGGAAGCGCACATTGACAGTGACCTACAGTGTACACAGGAGACATATGAATTTTGTCATTCCGACCAGTTGGCTTCTGCAAAATCATTAAAATATCATCTAGTGTGTACCCAACTTTAGAGCATAAGCTGTTTGGGCAGGGACATCTGTATTCTGTGTTATTGTATGTCATTTGTTTCTTCTATGATCCCCTCAGTGTGCAGTTCTGCACATGTGTTGGCGCTTTATAAGTAAAGGTATAAGAGAAGTGGTCTGTACCTGACTCCTGTGCTTCTTTTGTGACAGTTACATGTTGAAGACACTGGTGAAATGTTACCCAAGTCTCGACGAGCACTCACTATCCATGAAATCACAGCCCTTGCTCGCTCCTCTCTGCACGGTGAGTATATTTCTTCATGACAAAATATAGATGTCTAAACTGGTGCATGTCAGAAGCGATATTAGGATGCACATGTATTTAACTGCATTTACATTTTTAATTTTTTTTGTAGCTGCATACGTACAAAGTCGTAGAGTAGATCTATGGTCATATTGCATGGCTGCAGGAAGTAAGGCACCGGAGCCATTGCAACTATGCGTGGGATCTGAGTTGCATGCTGAGACAACCCCCAAAACACCTGGTCGACAGTCATTAGGTCGACGCCATTAGTTCGACATGGGAAAAGGTCAACATAGTTCTAGGTTGAAAGGTCATTAGTTCGACAGGTCATTAGTTCAACAGTGTCTAGGTCGACAGTCAAACGGTCGACATGGGTTTTTTCACTGTTTTTTGAGCCGACATGTGCTGACAGGTCGTATTTCATGCCCTACTATCCACTAGGGTGAGAATAAAATAGTGTGCCCGACGCATCGCGAGCGCAGCGAGGGGATGCAGTGCACTTTAAACTGTGTTGACATGCAGGTCAAAAACAGTGAAAACCCCCATGTCGATCTTTTGACTGTCGACCTAATGACCTTTCGACCTATAATCATGTCGACATTTTCCCATGTCGACCTAATGGTGTCGACCTAATGACTGTCGACCATCATGCTGTAGACCAAATGATACCAACCCCTGTTAATCACTCTGTAATTACATCCTATCTGTGACTGCTGTGCAGTGTAGCTTATATGCATGTGCAAACTTATAAAAAAAATGGATGGAATTGGGGTAAACCACTTACCAGAACATTCGTCAAGCATTGAATCTCGGAGAGACACCCCTTCCTCCCAGAAACGAGGTCTGTCTACAATGAAGGATTTGACTGGTGATTGGATTTTATTTATCTGTGAAGAGCCCATTGGCCTTGTCAGCATCTCTCTTTGTGGGTACTTATATGCATGTGCAGTCCACTGATATTCACTCAGGACTGGCTGTACTAAGCACTGCATCCCGCCTGGTATTGTGTACATACTAATTACATATATACTTATGTTTAGTATCTCAAAGGACAGCTCTTCTGAATTTCGAAAAGAAGCCCATAGGCTTCTATTGGGTAACATCAGCTCCAGATGGAGGTACCCACCGGCTCCCAGCAGTTTAGTACATGCACACAAGTTTCAAACGTTGTCAGGGTCAGCAGTGATTTATTAGCTATGGTAAAATGTTTTATGGTAATTACCTAAAAATCCTGCTATAAGTGTTACTTTATCTTGATTGGAGACTTTGAAAGTCACGGTTCCATCAAATGCGAGAAGGTTGTGTATGTGTAGTCATGCAGATTTCCCTGGAGGAAAAACAGGGTTGTAAACTAACAAATATCTGAGGGATAGTGAGAGGAAATAATAGGCCCCTCCCAGATAATATTTTATTGTATGACATATAGATTGGGATTGTGACAATATTTGGTATTGGCATTAAAACAGGGGTTCTCAAACTCTGTCCTCAGGAACCCACACAGTTCACATTTTCCAGGTCACCTGGCAGGTGCACAGGTGCACTCATTACTCATCAACACAAGTGAAATAATTAGCTCCACCTGTGGCTCTTTTACAATGTAAAAGAGCCACAGATGGAGCTAATTATTTCACTTGTGATTCTGTTAGGAGACCTGCAAAACATGCACTGTGTGGGGTCCTGAGGACAGTGTTTGAGAACCTGTGCATTAGAGTATTTAGATTATGAGGGGTATTGACATTAGAGAATCTACTTCTACACGGCAGTGTTAATTTCGTAGACTAAAATCTAGACTTAAACTATTCATCAATGAAGGTTTTTCTTTTTCTGTGACTAAAATGTAACTATAATGAAAATAGATATTTCTTAATAATGAAAATGTTGACATGTCATCATGTTGAAAATTTACTAAAATGCGGTATTTTTCGAGTTATTTATTGGATTCTTGAATTAATAATACTGTATTTTATACAGTTTAACCCATCCTCTCTGGCCTAAAGGGCCCCTTACAACTTGTGAGATTTTGACAGATTTGACCCAATTCAGGGTCAAATCTGTCCCCCCTATCCCTGCCCGTCTCCCTGAAGTGGAGACGGGCAGGGACCCGCAGTGGCACCGTCCAGAAACTGGGACGCGCGGGCGTTTGAGACGCACGCGAGTCCCAGTCAGATGGAGCACCGGCTGTTGCCAGCGGAGACATGCTGGCGATCCCTGGCCAAGGATCAGAGGCGCTCCATCTGTAGGATAAATCTCGAGTCAATCAGGTCCAACTTGTTGGACAAGTGTAAGGGGGCATTTAGATTTTTTTACTTGCACTGCGGCTGCGCAACAACTCTTAGGGCGGTATTCAATGTGAATACCTGCGAGGTGCAGCGAATCCTTTTTAGGATTCGCTGCACATTCGCCACGTTCCGGAGCCAGCGGGCTCCGGTATTCAACGTGTCAGGGGCTCGCTGCCCCTGACAGGCGAATATGAGCTCCTGCGGCGAATGCCGCAGGGAGCCTGAGGAGGGTGCCAGGCAGAGAGATGGAAGTCTCTCTGCCTGCCCCTGAACGTTTGTGGGGGGCAGGTGGGCTCCCCGGGTGCCAGGCAGCACAGGCTGCCCCCCGGGGGTGCCAGCAGGGGGCCACGTATATTCACTATACCCGATCGTAACATCGGGTGCAGTGAATATATGAATATGTAATGAGCGGCTCGGCTCCGGCGCCCCCTGCTGGCTGCTGTGTAAAAAAAAAAAAAAAATATATATATATTTTTTTAAATTAAATATATATTATGTGCTTACAGCACATGAATAAAAATAGCATGCCCCTCCTCAGAATAAAATTCCTGATTTTTTGACACCAAATGTAAAAAACAAAACACTTTATTTTAAAAGTTCACATTCCACTTCACCAAAAAAAGATAGCGATTGCTACTCGGTGAATCATGGCGAAAAAAACCTTCAAATGTATTCGCCATGTGGTCACCGTTTTTGTCAAAAATTCGCCAAACAGCACAAATTCGCCATAAAAACATGGCGAATCAGGCTCATTGAATACCGCCCTTAGTCATAAGAATCACTCCGTCAGTTTATGTAGATAGCTAATTAGTTACCTTTAGCTAAACAGCTATATATTATAATATGCATCCTTAAAGCTTCATGTTTGCAGTAGACTACTACTACTTGTATCAGGCAGGTTGTATTTTTCTAGTCATTTATAGTATTCTTTTTTTTTTTTCAATTAAAAATGATTGTATTATTGAATTGATATTTGCAGAAAATGAATGACCTGCTGTGAAGGAAATAGCATTTGTGTTGTACTTTGTTTGATACCTACATTACTAAACACATAGTGAAAGGGAATGATAGAGAAATGTTCTTCAGCAAAATACATTACAGTGTCATTAAACTGAAAAGTTATGACTAAATCATTAACTTGAAATTAAACTAAAATGTTAGTCAGATCCATTAACTAACTCTTGACTAATAAAAAAATTGATTATAAAATGTGACCTTTTAATTTAGTCAAATTTGAAGAAAGTGCCTAAGACTAAAACTCCTTGCCAAAATGAACACTGCTACACAGTGTCCAAATATCTGAGACCCATTATGAAGAAATGCTGCCGGTTTCTACTTACACAAGTTCGATACCACCTAGCTGTCATCAGAAACACATATATGAAAGACATTGGGTGGAATGTAATGCCGGAATTTGTCGGCAGTGCAGGATGCCGGCTGAACTCAGATTTTATTTTAAAGGGGCAATCACTTAAAAGTCAAAACCATGTCTTGTAAGTGATTGCTTAAAAAAAAAGAGAGATGTAGGGTACACACCAGGACGACCTGCTCACGATGCACATCGTGAGCGGGTCGTCAGTGTCTCGTCCGACCCGCTCACGATGACGCGGGAGGGCACGACCCGCTCACGATGTGCACCGTGAGCGGGTCCGATCCGATGGCGACCCGCACCCGGTTGTATGGTCGTCATTGAGATCCTACCTGCAGCAGGTAGGATCTCAATAACGACCGACCGACCCGCGGGACCGCGCATCGGATCGGAATCGCTCCACACCAGCTCAGAAAAGGGCCCAATCAGCACACAATCTGCATCCAATTGATCGGAATCGGATCTAGATTGTGCTGATCGGGCCCTAGTCGTCCTGGTGTGTACCCAGCAAGAGAGAGAGAGTTCGGCCATCATCTCGCAGTGCCCCTGAACTTGGGCAGCATTACATCCTGCCAGTAATTTTGTTTTTAAGTGATTGAAAAATGCAGTCTGGATATTTACATTCACTCAAAAGTTTGGGAAGCGGTATCCTTTGTCAATGCGTCCCATCAATCCATAATGGATTATATTTGATTGGAGTTGCAGTTGACTTCTTAATTGGTTAGAAAGTTAAGTGTAGTTAGCTTAATTATTTAAGACTGCATCCAATTCACTGTGTAAGAGCAGCTGGGTGTGGTATATTTGCCCGACAGTCGGAATTCGGGAAGTCATTAGTCAGACGTCGGAATCCCGACTACACAGCTGGGGGAGCGCAATGAAGCCCCTTGCAGGCTTGCTGCACTCGCCACGCTGCAGGCACGGTGGCGAGCTGAGCTCGCCACCTATTTCATTCTCCCACTATGGGGGTCGTGGACCCCCACGAGGGAGCAGTCGGGATTCCGACGTCAGAGTAATGACTGTCGGAATCCCGACTGTCTGGGCTTATTCAATAGGATGGAGACTTCTTGGCAGGGGCTTAACCAGAACTTTGTGGGCCCTATAGCAACATTTTGAAGGGGGCCCTATCCCAATGCTTCTAGAGATACACCTCTTTGCATCAGTTTGTTTCTGCCCCATAATAGTGCCCTAGTTAATTGTCTGAGTAGCGTTCTCAGTGGTGCCGCCGCCCCGCCAAGCACCCCCGCCCACCACCCATGCAAACCCCCCCTCAATCCCCCACAGCCTTACCTATTGCGCTGGTCCCGGCGGCTCCATTCTTCTGCTGAGGACCACCAGAAAATGGCCGCCCCCATACAGCAGACAGTTTCAGAGAACTGCGTGCTATATGGGGGCGGCCATTTTGTGGTGGTCCTCAGCAGAAGAACGGAGCCGTGGGACCAGCGAGATAGGTAAGTCTGAGGGGGATTGGGGGGGGGGGGTTTAACTATAGCACCGCAGCCCCTGGCGCCCCCACATGCACAGCGCCCCCCCCCCCGCTATAGTTACGCCGCTGAGTGTTCTACTTACTAGTATGATCCATAGTAGTGCCTAAGCTTATTTTATAAACCATTGAGTATAACATTTTAGGGCTGTTAGTAACCCACAATGCCACACACTATCCCCAATTCACATTGTGACATATTGTACAGTACTCCCAGTTCATATTATAATGCATTACAGTGCCACATTAGACTGTTCTCCAGTTCCTATAATGCCACATTACATTTCGCCAGTCATATTATACCACCCTCTATTGCCTCCATTTCATATTTTGCCACAATAAAGTGCCCCAGTTCATATTCTATAACATTATAATAACCTCCACATTACAATGAGTATATAATATCACAACACATTACGGTGGTGGTGTCCAGTACAAGTTATGTCACATTACAGTGCCCACTGCCATTATAACTAGACTTTTCACTCCTCACACTAAAAATGTAATATCACACAATTTAGGCTGGGAATGGATCAGACCCAATTGGAATGTATCAGACTCAAGTGCGGGTTTACAAAAGTGAGGTGTTGTCCATAGCAACAAATTAATATCTATGGTAGTTCTAGGTAAATCTAGGTGCTCGGAGTAATGTAACATGCCTATGCGCAGTTGTACATATAGCTAAAATCAAGTTCCATTTCTCTGGCACAAATCGTCAAATTATCTGTTGTATAGTTACAGTCATGGAGAAGGGTATCTGGTCCTTGGGTCGGCAATGTCTAGGTCAACATCTATAAATGGTCACCATACCCTAGGTTGACATTGACAGAAGGTAAACACAAGCAAAAGGTCGACATTGACATGGTCGACCATGACACGTCGACACAAGTTTTTCACGATTGTTTTGTTTAGACCGACATTGTTCATACTTTACCATTCAAGTGGGTATAGAGTTAGATTATAATAGTGTGCGGAGCAGCGAGCCATGCGTGGGAACACTTATCCGGGGTCCATGTCTACAAAGACACAAATGTGAAGCTCGTGTCAACCTTTTCAGTGCCATACCAATGTTTCTTGTGTTGGCCTTCTATCAAAGTCGACCTAGGGTATGTTGACCATTTATAGGTGTCAAGCTAGTGACCAGTGGCAGCTCGTACCTTTTGGGGGAGGGGGCTGCCTCTGGTCGCAGCTGCTGCGAGAGTGCCACGATGTCACCACCGTTGTCGCCTCTCCTCCCGGTCCCCGCAGAGTTCCTGGTGCCTGTGCTATGAGGACAGGCGCTGGGAATGGCGCATGTGCATTACAAACCTCTGTACTGCGCATGTGGCCAGCTTCTATGGGCTGCTTTGGCAACAGCCCATAGAAGGGAATCCTGGTCCCGGCGCCTGTATAATACAAATGACAATGTTGGATTTTGCTCGGAAGCCTGCAGAAAGGCGTACCGGAAGAAGTCACTGCCAGTCACAGTGAAGGCATTGCAGTCTCACAGACTGGCTTCACTACAGTGGCGGATTTTACCTGGGGGGGGGCTAGACATTGTCAACCCACTATCCCAGAACCATTGAGAAGTTCCATAACAATATAAGGGCATTGCACAGTATTTAGAAGTCAGAACTGTTGTCATTTTATATACAGTGTATACCTTTTTTTAAAACACAAGTTTTCATAATGATCACTGACCTCAGAACTATACTGATCATAAGTGACTATTTATTTGTACAAGATTTTTATCCAGGGTTGCCTACCCTCCTGGAATGGCTGGGAGTCTCCCGGAAATCGGGTCCCCCTCCCGGCCCCCCGGAAGGGAGGGCAGCCCTCCCGGATTCAGGGGGGACCCCCCCTGTGCCCCCGATTGCGGCATTAGATGCCGCGATCGCGGCATTTAAATGCCGCAATCCGCGTGTCTCAGAGGAGTGGGTGGAGCTAAAATGGCAAAATTGGGTCATTTTAGCCCCGCCTCCTCCACGGAGATCCGTGAATTCAGCGGTTTATCATAAAGGGGGCGGGGCTTAGTGATGTCGCACTAGAGCCCCGCCCTCCGAGCAACTGCTGAAACTCTTCTCTCCGGGCTTCTCCCGGAGAGGAGAATATTAAAGTCGGCAACCCTGTTTTTATCTGCAGCAGTGTATACTTCTTTAAGTCATCATCTAAATATCGAAAGTATTCTGTACTCTTTTATAGGAGTAATATTGGTTTTAATTTGTCAAGCAAAGCAGAAGTGCACCCCATTCCACTTAAATCAATACACTTTTGTGCCCCCTGCCTTGTCTCCATATATCAGGAATCTCACAGGTGGTGAAGGATCATGTGACCAAGCCTACAGCAATGGCTCAGGGACGTGTAGCTCATCTCATTGAGTGGAAGGGATGGAGCAAGCCCAGTGATTCTCCTGCAGCTCTAGAGACACACTTCAACTCATACTCACACTTGAGTGAAGGCGAACAGGAGGCTAGGTTTGCTGCAGGTAAAAAGAACAGTTGAAACTATCCTGTGTTCCCTTTTAGGTTTTCATCATTTATTTTCTCATGTTCCAATGCTCTTGTTATATTATTATGCTATTCATGGGAGAAATATCTACTTCCTGCTTTGCTCATCTTATTAAAAACCATGTTATTTATATATATATATATATATATATATATATATATATATATATATATATATATATATATATATATTTTTTTTTTTTGTGTTCAACCATAACAATTGTTTACTGTTGATTACTGAGCATCACTGCCTTTATGTGAGCTTTTTCTATGGTATCTGACAGTTTTGCTTTGTTTTTATGATGTCCATGTGTCCATTTTTTATTTATCGGCTCATGACCTGTGCTATGCTTCCCGTGCCTCTTCTGTATCCATTCATGTATTACCAGGGGTAGCTGAGCAGTTTGCTATAGCAGAAGCTAAACTTCGTGCCTGGTCATCAATTGATGGTGAAGATTTTACAGATGATTCATACGATGAGGAGATGCAGCCTATGGACTATTCACAGCCTGCGGGTAGGTTGTGTGTGTATCTTTAGAGACACTAGAGCAGGGGTTCCCAAATTTTTTGAATCACGGCACCTCAGAATATCAGAATTTTTATGTTACAGCAAAAGTTTCTCATTGAGAAAGTTAGAAGATGTGTATTCTACTTCACATGTGATGTTGCTGTGGGCAACCAATCAGAATCTACTGCTTATTTATTTAGCACCCTCTAGAAGAAAGTAGACAGGATCTGATTGGTTGCCCATAGCAACATCACATGTGAAGTAGAATACACATCTTAGTAAATTTCCCCCATAGAGTTTAGTAAATTGTGTATATATCTCATCCTAAAGGACTCTACAAACATAGCGATGTGTGCCAGTGATCTGGGCGATGCCAGATCGCTCAGCAAGATTGCTCAGCACAGAGCGATGACCATCTATGTGTCAGCAATGTGTGCTGAGTTATCTGGCAGGGCCAGTGTTCTTCTGTGAGAACACCGGTGATCTAACTAGATTAATACTTATTTCAGTATAAAATCTAGACTGGTGATAGCACCACACATCGCTATTGCTATGGCACCTACACATGGAGCGATTTTGGGTCATTTTCAAAGCGATCTAGTCAAATCTAGCCAGATCACTTAGAAAAAGACCCAAAATCGCTCTGTATGTCGGCCCATATGGGTCAGTTTTACTTCTGTTTGTCCACAATTTATGTATTACATCGGCCACAAACAACTAGAATTGGTCATGGACCACCAATCCAGGGCACCCCTGCAAGTTCCCTAAGGTGCCATGGAACACAGTTTGGGAACCACTGCTCTAGAGTAAGCCTGGCCAACCTGTGTCTCTCCATCTGTACTGCCACAGTTTTGCTATTAGGGAATGCAAAAATGGTGGCAGGGCATGCAGGGATATGTAGTTTTACAGCTGGAGAGCAACACGTGTGCCAGGCCTCCGCTAGAGGCTGCTAGAAATAACAGTACAATATCTGTAATAATCCATTCTATTGTATGAGGCAAAATATCATATTTTCCAAACAACTACTATTTCTCTTTCGTCCATCCTGGTGACACAGCTTGACCTTGCGATGTAGGAGGGTCCTCCAGGAGCCTGGCACCTATGCTAACATCTTTGAGAGGCAGGCTCCTCCCTTCTGCATCCCAGCATTCTTCAGTTTTGTTTTAGGTGCCCACCAGAATGGGTGCCATGCTGACAAGGCTGCCATGAGAATAGCTATTGTTTTTTTTTTTTATTAATATTCACATTAGTTAGTGCAGGTTTACAGTGGGAAACTTCTAACAGAAGTTTCTTCCACTGGCAGCGCACCCGAGCAGAGCCGGCCCTAGCCTAAATGACGCCCTAGGCAAGATTTTGGCTGGTGCCCCCTAGCACCGCGACTAGTTCCGCCTCTGACCCTGCTCCCCTTTCCCAGCACCATCAACCCTCATCATAGCAGTCATCATTTTGGTGCTCCTACCCGCAATATTTTAAATGGAAACAGTGCACACATTCGGTGCTCAGCCCAAATAGGGGTGTGTTCTTGCTGGGAAGGGGCATGGCCACACAATAGTATCCCCAATTCAAATTATGCCACATTATGCAACTTTATTCACATTATATCTTGCGATGGTGTCCCTTATTCACGTTACATCACACAGTAGTACCACTTTACCTTATGTACATTACTCCTCACATTATTCACATTATACCCTTAGAAAAAAATCCTGAGAAAATATTGTATTTTAAGCACCTCCATGGCCACAATGCAACTCAGCACAAAGCAGTGTGTGCTGGGCAGAGGAGAAGAGCTGCAGCTGCTGCTGTCACTTAAGGGGAAGGGGCCCAGGGCCCCCACTGGGCCCTTCCATCAGACTTTGGCCTGGGTAATTTGTACCCCCTTCCCCTTTCTCTCTGTACCCCTGATAATACCACACAGTAATGCCCCTTACACATGACACACATTATTAATGTCCTTATAACCATAATGCCCCTTACACATATGTTGCACATTATTAATGCCCTTATACACATGACACACATAATGCCCATTACACATATGTTGCACATTATTAATGCACTTATACACATGACACACATAATGCCTGTTACACATATAGTGCACATTATTAATGCATTTATACATGACACACTTACACATATGCCGAACACTATTGCACAAGCAACCCACCTGCAGATAGCATTCGCACAGCCGCTAATACTGTGACCTCTGCCTCTGCTTGGATACAGATGTTTCCTCATACATATTGACTTAATAAGCCATGCAGCTCCTGGCCAGTTCTGCTAACATTGGGTGCCTTTTTTGTTGAAAATTCATCTTATTTGCATTGTTATGACCAGCACACACAAGGAGCTTCCAATGATTAAAATGATATGCAGCATGCCTATATTCTGTGTGCGACTGTGGCTGTACCTGCATACGGAATGCTATGTTACAGTGATTTCCATGAATACACTATTTCATATGCAGATTCAGCCTCACTCACACACATAATATAGGCATGCTGCATATCATTTTAATCAGCAGAAGCTGCTGATGCCCCTGGGCATTCCAAATGCCCTAGACAATTGCCTAATTTGCCTATGCCTAAGGCCGGCTCTGCAGCCGAGGCTGACAGAAGCACCTAGTCAGCTCTCTGTGTGTGAAGAGTCGCTGTCTGCACTTTCTGCACAGCGCTCTGACCCTCTCTTTTGGGGGTCTCCTGGGCCCTGGGGAGGTCTCTGATCCGGCTCCCCGGCTAGGGGGGGTCTTGGGAGACAGACTGACCCGCGATGGCGCAGCCATTTTGATGGGCTTTTCAGGCAGAAATCCTATTAAGGAGTTGATGCCTGTGACAGGAGCCCTGCGTTGCTGGGGGCTTCCAAGTGATCCCTGAGCTGAGGGGAGTCACTGGAAGAAGAGGAAACTCTCACTGGGAGCAGCTGTAAGGGGGAAGGCGCCAAGACGCGTCCCTCCCCGCTGAAGCAGAGACTTTGTCTCTTCCCAACTCTGGTCTGGCTCTCTTTTCTCCATGTCTTTGTGGAGCTGGAAGGAGGATTCCTCTCCATCGGACAGAGTTACAGTTGCCTCTGTGCAGCGCTTCTCCAAGTGACTGCTGAGATCCTTACAGCAGACAGATAAGTACTCTGATACATTAATCTGTACAATCGCCTGACTGTGTGCACTGTGAGTTATCATGACAGAAAGGTGTAGCACTGCTGTAGTGGGGGAAGGAGCGGCTGCCTTGTTAATAGACTGCAGGTTTTGCGGGGTCAAATTAACAGGTGAACAGATGGACCATGGGGACTTATGCCCAGCCTGTGAGGCTGTGCCCTGTGGTGCCCAAGCCCAGAGGTCTGAACAACCTGAGCCTGCGTGGGCAGTTGCACTGGGGAAATCTGTTACTGCACTTGTGCAAGTGTTAAATAGGCAAAAGGATGGTCTGGCTAGGTCACCTATGCCATTTTCTTCCTCTCAGCATTCAGGGGGTTCCATTAACCCTTCACAGGGGGACCCAGCATTACTGCAGGTCATGCAGGTTACGACACAGAGTGTGCATAAAATGAAACAATTTACTAAGGTCCCTGAGGCATTTTCTCCCAGGCACACCTTATCTACCCCTCCTCTACTTAATTTAGATTCTGAGGAAGAGGTTGAGTGGGCAGACATGGTTTGGGACCAGAGAGAGGAGTTGGAAGCTTCTACTCCAGGTATTGATGATTTAATTTTGCCTGTTAAACAGACATTAGATCTTGCAGAGGATGATAAAGTACAGCACCCAGGGGTGTTCAAGAAATGGCGCAGAGATGCAGTTACTTTTCCTTCTGATGAAGGCATGAAAGAACTGCTTGGGGAAGCATGGAGAACGCCGGATAAGAAAGCTTATGCTGCCAAAGAAGTTTACAAACTTATACCCTATGCCAGAGGAACAGGTTAAGTTATGGGAAAAGGTTCCATTGGTGGATGCCCCCGTGGCAAGACTGTCTAAAGCTATGGTGTTGCCTGTCCAAGGAGGTGCCGCCTTTAAGGACCCTGTTGATAAAAAAAATGGAAGGCTGACTAAAGGCGGTGTTTGAAGGAGTGGGATTTACCCTGCGTATTATTATTGCTTCAGCATGGGTGTCCAAAGCTATGATTCGCTGGGCTGATTCCCTATGCTCTCAACTTCAACCTGACTCAGAGGGCTTTGTTTTAGCAGAAAAACTAAAGTGTGCAGATGAGTGTGTGTGTGAGGCTGGAGAAGAGGGCGTCAAGATGGCGTCCAAGGTGTCGGCCACGTTGGTTACGGCCAGGAGGGCCTTGTGGCTAAAGGCATGGGAGGCGGACAGTGACTCCAAGAAGTCCCTGGAAGCTCTGGCGTTTAAAGATGAGCTTCTTTTTGGATTAGTTAGAGTCTATAATTAAGCAGGCCACAGGAGGCAAGAGTACTTTTCTCCCCACCCCAGCAACTAAACAAGCATGCTCCAAGTTTGGGGTTTTTCGTTCCTCCTTTCGTCCTTCCTTTCGAGGGGGTACGGCCAACAGAGGACAGTCGGCTAGGGGCAAATTTCCCTCCACAAAAGGTAGGGTGCCTAGATCCCGTTTTGGTGCCTTTGCGAAGATGCAATCTTCCAAAGGTGAGGAGAAGCCCTCTGCATGACGGGCTGGAGACTCCCTGTTCTGGGACCAGAGTGGGGGGGGGGTCACCTTCTACAGTTCCAGGACAATTGGGTATCCTCCACTCAGGACAGTTGGGTTCAGGATGTGGTTTCCCAAAGATACAGAATAAATCTCAGAGGAGCTCCTCCGAAGAGATTTCTGCCTACTCCATTACCGAAGTTAAGCTCGCTTGAGAAAAGCCCTTTTGGGGGCGGCGATGTCACTTCTGGAAAAGGGTGTGGTTATCCCGGTTCCAAGGGAAGAATGGAAGAAAGGCTTTTACTCCCATTCTTTTCCTGGTTCCCAAACCAGAGGGGTCCTTCAGACCTATTCTGAATCTGAAGTCCTTAAACCTACATATATGGGTGGATCATTTTGAAATGGAATCCCTAAGGTCAGTACTCCTAAGCATGGAACCAGGGGAGTTTTTAGCTTCGGTAGACATTCAAGATGCGTATCTACACGTACCTATTTGTGCAGAGCATGAGTCTTTGCTGTGTTTCGCGATAGGAGAAATGCATCTGCAGTTCCAGGCTCTCCCTTTCAATTTGGACACTGCACCAAGAGTATTCACGAAGGTGATGGCAGCGGCTCTCAGGTTGAAAGGAATTGTGATAATTCCTTAGTTGGATGACTTGCTATTCAAGGTGGAGTTGGCAGAGAAATTACAAGAAGATCTGGAAGTGGCAAAGAGATTCCTGCGGGATCACTGTTGGATTTTAAACCTTCCAAAGTCTCATTTGGTTCCAACACAGAAGCTACAGTTTCTGGGTGTGGTGCTGGTCACTCATCTACATAAGTCTTCCTTCCAGAATCAGGATCCAGACTGCAGGGTTTGTAGACCAGCGAAGAATCAGTGTTGCCGATCAATGTGTTGGAACTGCGGGCTGTCTGGAAGACTTTTCAACAGGCAGGGAATCAGCTGGGGGTGTGCCCATTCGGATTCAGTTGGACAATGCCATGACGGTGGCATATCTCAACCATCAGGGAGGCACACGTAGCAGAATGGCGATGGGTGGAATTCTGGGGATCCAGAATGTGGAAGCAGATTTCCTCAGCAGGTCGGAGCTGCTAAAGGGAGAATAGTCCTTACACAGGGAAGTGTTCCAGAAGATAGTGGATATTTGGGGACTCCCGGAGGTGGACCTTATGGGTTCCAGGCACAACTGTCAGGTTCGCAAGTTTTGCTCCAGGTTCAGGGACCCAAAGGCATGGGCGGTGGATTCCATGACCGTTCCATGGGAATTCAACCTGGATTACGTATTTCCACTCTTTCCGATGATTGTTTGGGTTCTCAAGAGGGTGAGGACTCAACGGGCGAGGGTAATCTTGATTGCTCCGGAGTGGCCCAGAAAGTCTTGGTACTCGGACATTCTGAGGTTATCGATTGCGTTGTGGAAGCTTCCACAATGACAGGACCTACTCCAACAAGGTCCGTTTTTACACCAGGACCTAGGTTGTTAAAAAATAAGGGGTTCTCAGACTCTGTGCTTAAGACCATGCTCAGTGCTCGTAAGCCTGTCTCAGTGGCAAATTATCATAGAGTGTGGAAGATCTATATTAGATGGTGTGAGGTGTTCTAGGTGGTTGAGGTCAGTCATTGCCTTTGCTTACACTAAAGTGGGCAGGCCAGTTCCCTCCAGGATTAATGCCCATACCACCAGATCGGTTGCATCCTCTTGGGCTGTGAGACATGGGGCTACGGCGGAACAATTGTGCAGGGCTGCCATGTGGTCCTCTGTTCACACATTGACCAAATTTTACAGGTTCCATAAGTTTGCGTCGGAGGACGCTTCATTTGGGCGAGCAGTGATGAGAACTGCAAAATCTCCCAAAGGACTGGCTCTTGAACGTCCCAAGGTCAAGCTGTGTCACCAGGATGGACGAAAGAGAAAAGGGGATTTTTTGTAAAAACTTACCGTTCGAACCCCTTTCTCTGAGTCCATCCTGGTGACACAGCTATCCCTCCCTTATCCTCAGTAAGTGATACCGTTTCATGTGTTGTCATGTTATATGGTTATGTTCTGATTGTGCATATTAATATGTTGGGCGTTGTATTGAGTAATGTATTCCAGTGTGCTTTTGAAGTTGAACTAAAGAATGCTGGGATGCAGAAGGAAGGAGCCTGCCTCTCAAAGATGTTAGCATAGGTGCCTGGCTCCTGGCGGACCCTCCTACATCCCAAGGTCAAGCTGTGTCACCAGGATGGACTCAGATAAAGGGATTCGAACGGTAAGTTCTTACAAAAATCCCCTTATCCTGAATCTTACTAATTAGTATTCATTATGGGTTCATTAAATTAGCATTGGCATGAATGTCTAATTATTTATTTTAACTGTATATTCAGGTATATAGCCAAAACAGTTCCAGGCATAGACAGTGGTTTCTGCATGTGACAGAAGTCTCTGTCTCTCATTGCTGTAGATCTCCTAAACCCAGTACAGAAGGATTTGGTGTCCTCTCGTGTATGCTGCTGTGATAGTGACTCCTCTCGCACCCTGTCTCCTGAGACTTTGTGCTCCAGTCTGTGCAGCCTAGATGAAGAACAGCTGCTAATGGGATCTCCAACTCAGTTGGTCGAAGAGTCCTTGCTAATCAAACCTCAGTCTGTTCTAAGTCCCTACGATCGCCTCCAAGATCTGGAATGCGAGGACTCGTCCTATTCCATGTCCTTCTCTGAATCCTGTTTAAGTCCCAGTGAGGATGAGCTGATTTCTTTCCCTTCCATGAATCGAGGGTCTGGTATGCTTTCTTTGCATAGGAAGGGTTCAGATGTGGTGTCTTCTGGCATTGTATCTTTAGAGGAAGATGAGGAAGACCAACCATGACCTACAGTTACACTGCCACTGCCACCCGCTAACACCTCCCATTTTAGATTTACTTTTTTTTTTTTATCACTTGGTTTCACAAAATCATGGACTAACCAGAGGGCATTATCTTGGCCATCAACTGCTTCAATTTTTCATCTAATCAATATAATGAATTCATTTTCTTCACCAACAATGAACTTTTATCTCTAGTAAATCTTCATCTTTTTATTTAAGGTTTATTTTCACCTCCTTTAAAGGCTATCTCCACTCAAAAATATTGTATTTTTAAATAATTGTGCCTGGTATCATAAATTACTATAACTCCTGATGATATTGACCCACTGCCTGAATTTGTCATCTTACTGTTGCTGCCCTTTCACAGGTAGGTTCTTAAGGCCGTACAATTCTTAGCAACTTCTGTAACCATGGAAACCTACTACACGGCACTGATTATTTGCATACCTGCAGAGGTTGCAAAGTGTGTTTTTCCTGAAAAAATATGTGGGAAGTGGTATCAGCAGAGATTTCCTGCATTTTCAGCCAACAATTTCAGGAAAAAAAATGTTGTTTTAAGTAAATGCCAAATATTTTTGAGTGGAGTTATTTTACAACTGATGTTATTTTATTGCCTTATGTTTCTTTTTTTAATCACAATTGCCTGTTTTATCTGTCTCAAGAATTTGGTCTATTTTGCATGATTCTTGCCCTGAGGCACTACGCTGGTTCAGTGGTGGGCCCATAAACTGTTCTCTGCATGTCTTGCACCCCACTTGATGCCACCTTCCACAGATGCCACCTCCAGCCTACTTTTTGTGTTGGTGGTGGAACTCCAAGTTGGGGACAGTGACAGCACGGCTCGTCCTTGTCATGTCCTGGAATTTTCTTGCATCTCTGTGATTCCCTCTGCGACAAAGGTTCCAGGCACAAGATGTGAGGAACACTGGGTATATGATGGATTTTGTGACATAAGTGAAGCCTCAGGACTGTAAAAGGACTTGCGGAGCTCCGGTGACACTGTGGAGACCCTCCTCCCTGTGATGCTCTGCGGGCGCATGCTGTGTGCAGGGGAGACCCTTCTTTTCTAGAGTTTTGTACTTGTCTGTTTGCTGCTCTTGAAAGGTCTTGTGCGGTAACATCAAAAGTTTGTATCTCATGTTCCTGCGTCTATGAAAATACATGACTGGCTGTGTATATATATAAATATATATATATAAGATGCAAGAGTTGGAGTTTAAAAGTTTACTTTATTATACTGAGTTTTATTGTTTGGTGTGGACATTGATGGAAGAGTATATTGTGTGTGTGTGTGTGTGTGTGTGTGTGTGTGTGTGTGTGTGTGTGTATGTGTGTATGTGTGTATTTACCCCCATTTTGTGGTGTACATGGAAGATGTTGGATTGAATAAAAAAATTATTCCTATTGATTAACACAAAGTCCTTGGTAATAAAATACAAGCATTTTCAAAAATTAATTTAAAAAAAACTTAAATTAAGTGGTTGCATTAGTATTTATCTCACCGGTGGTAATCGATGGTGGAATCCTTTTTGGCAGGAATTCTAGCTCAGAGTTGATTTTGGGTGTCAATCTATTTTGCACCTCCTAAACACTGGAATTGTAGTCCATTTTTCTTTTCAAAATTGATCAGACACGTTGGATGGTGACCATTGGTAGATAGCAATCTTTACATTGTACTACAAATGCTCCGTTGTATTGAGATATGGGCTCTTACTAGTCTACTCCAGGACACAAACCTGTTACACAGTTTGACACTCCAATGTGGCTTTCATTTATTTTTTTGGATCATGATCATGTTGGAAGATACATCTTCTAAGTCCAAGGTCTCTTGTAGACTGCAGTCATTTTCCTCCAGAATTTCTCTGTTTACTCGGCCCACATTCTCCTCTATTTCTATGTGTTTTGAGGTCTCTGTCACTAAGGAGCTTCCCCATAAAGTGATGCTACCACCATCATACTTAACTGTAAGGATGGAGTTTTCATTGTGATGTACACTGTTTTATACAAGCATAGTGCTTATCATTGTAGTCTAATCAGACAGTAGAAACGTTTTCCACATGGTCATGTTCACCGCATGGCTTGATGTGAGTTTATTTAATCAATCTTTTTCTTCTTGCTACCGTCCCAATGCAACCCAGATGAAGTCTTCATGCTACTGTTGCCTTTTGCATAGGAACTCCCATCTCTGTCACAGAAGACTACATGTAACTACTGTAGAGTCGCTGTTGGTCTTCCTTACTACAGCTATTCCCACACAAACACTCAGTTTGGGAGGAAAGCCTTTTCTGGGCAGATTCAGTTTTCCATATTATATCCTTTTTTTTATATGTACTTAACTGTGTTATATATTAAGTGCCTTGGGATTATTATTGTAACTCTTTCTTGATCAGTATTTCTTGATGCCCTTCTTGTGGATCTGCTTAGAATGTGCTTTTATGTTTATTTGTATTGATTGCTTGTAAAGGCACAAACTAGGCACTGCTCGCAGTGACTGGGATATTTGTGCTGTGATCATGGCACACACCTCACTGTACATAGGTGCCCTCCAACTATTTATGTGACTCAAGAAATACATTCTTCAGAGGAAATCTAGTATGTATAAAGCAATGGGGTGAATACTGAGGCAATCACTTATTCTGAAGGGGAATCACATCTAAAAATTACAGGTGATATTGCCCCTAGCAACCTATCAGATCCTGTCTATCATTTCTTTATTGCAATGAATGGGAAAAAAGTTCAATCAAAGCATCATCATTCCACGTTGTAACACCGCAAAAGGGTAAATGCCCCTTTCTAGCCACTGTATGTAAAATATATAAATGTATTATAATGTATACAGGGAACATAACTATGCGACACACATTTTCCTCCCACTATGTACATACAACATGCCCCTGCAGTTATTTATGATTTTGAAGGTGAAATTGAAAAGTGCATGTTTACACGTGGAGAAACGTAACTGCCAAAGCATTGTATGCTATATATCTAGCGTGCTCCTCTCATTCATTTAAACTTTGCAATTTCCGCCAACTATATTGTGCCCCTTTCCTACAGTATATGTGCTGTACTGTAGCTCTTGTGTAGGTAAGATTACATCAGGCCTAGTTTTCCTCTAGAAACAAATACTGATGCACATTTATGATGATTAGTCTGGATGTTGCAAGGAACATTATCATGAAATTATAGAAAAAGTGTTGATTCATTACATTTCCTATGTGGGTGTGTTTCAAGTACATTTGCATAGACAAAAAGCCTGGAAAACAAGAATTGCTTTAATTGTGGATGGTATTTCCAGATCTTTTCAATTGTGCTGCTTGTATAGTGCAATCTGTACTTGTGGGTGCAGCACAGAATACTGATATCAACACATTATTAGGTTTGTCCAAAATGATTCCTCTTTACATCTCTTTATGTAGCTCCACCAAGGCTACAAATGGAGACGGGGTCATATCCAAATGTGCATGCAGGCAGGGGGTGGTGTTGAGCCAATTTATTTCTTTGTCCTGGCTGATGAAAATCCTAGCTTCAACCCTGGCACCACCATACTTCCCAGTGCTGCAGAAAGACTATTTATGTCATATCAGTCTCTGAACCGTTGGGGCTTACAGACTACATTTTCTACCACCCAAGCATACATGTTTACAGTGCAAATGCAGGATTCCTTCATTTTAATGACCCCAGTCTGTAGGAGGTTTTCAGCCCCAGAAAAATAAACATGATAGAGAGGGTACTTATGTAGTAACTGGGCTGCCGATTTTTTGATTGTATGCCTTAAGTTAAGGCATACAATCAGATGCGATGCGATGCGATATCGCATCGCATCGCATCCGATATCGCATCCGATATCGGATGCGATGACCCGATTTTTCCATAGGAATCAATGTTAAAATGATTCCTATGGAAAAATGGGTCCTTTTCATACCCCTACTATCCAAGTGGGCATGGAGTTGGATATAAACCTGTGGCGAGCGTAGCGAGCCACCGAGCCCGAAGCGTGGCGAGCGAAGCGAGCCCCGCGAGGGGACGGTATTCGTCCCCTCGCGGGGCTCGCTTCGCTCGCCACGCTTCGGGCTCGGTGGCTCGCTACGCTCGCCACAGGTTTATATCCAACTCCATGCCCACTTGGATAGTAGGGGTATGAAAAGGACCCATTTTTCCCATTGAATTCCATGTTAAAATGGACTCAGTCCATTTTAACATTGATTCCTATGGAAAAATCGGGTCATCGCATCGCATCGCATCGCATCGAATCGCATGGTCGCATGCGATGCGATGCGATCTCCCGATCCGACCCGATTTAGAAATCGGCAGCCCAGTTACTACATAAGTACCATAGAGAGGTATGAGAAGACACATTGCATCACAGCTTTCTGCATCGCCACTGACTGGTAAAAGTACCCCTGCCGATCCCTGCCAAATTTCTGGGCAGTTAAGCATCAGAACTGGGCCATAGAGCGATGTAAATAAATTGTGATTACTCAGACCTGACCGCCTTCTTCCATCATGTGGATGGCCGGGTGCGTGTGCATCATTTACCTGAGGAAGAGATGACACCAGGATGCGCTATGGGAAGAAGGTAAGATGGCAGAGACATCATGATACTCAGGGTCATTTTCTGTTGGGTACACTAGCATTTTGGCATTGATGTAGATGTGTACCAACTACCTAAACATTTTGCGGACCTTCATGGCAACGGTAGTCACAGATGACAGTGGCCTAATTTAGCAGTATAGTGCACCCTGCCACACTGCAAATACTGTTTAGTAATGGTTTGAGGAACATTACAAAGAGTTTAAGGTGGGTGTTGACATAGCCTACTACATCCCCAAATCTCAATCCCATTCAGCATCTGTGGAAAGTTCTGGAAAATCCATTCCGAGCCATGGAGGCCCCACCTCGCAGCTTACTGATTTTAAGGATCTGCTGCTAACATTTTAGCACCATATGCCACAGGACACCTTCAGGTCTTGTCTGTGTTGGGCTGGCCAGGGGGGCAGGGTTCCAAGTGCCCCCCAGGCCACCACAATTATACAGCACAAGGGCTGTTGCTGCTGTATTGTCTAAATATACCTGTCAGTTGGGAAGGATCTATTCAGCCTTCTGGCTGCCAGTGTCAGCTGCTGCTGCTACACACTGCTGCTGACTACTGTGTTAAGACCGCAGCAGGCATTTAGCACAATGGCTCAGTGAGGGGGCAGAGTTTCTTGGGATCCAAATAGGGGCGGGCTGTCCAAAATCTAGTTGAGCACAGGCAGCAGCTTTCATGAAGCACACTCCAGCCCTCCCACAGTCCACTCAGTCCTGAGAGATAAGTTCCGCCCCCAACAGATAAGGAGGAGATGAAGATAGCGATGCTGACAATGCTGCTGCCCAGGGAAAAGAAAGGCTTTCAATTGGAAAGACAGCAAAGCATATGGCTCCTGCTGCCCACAGTAAGCTGTTGATTTTTTACATTTAAAGTTCAGCCCTTTAAATAAAATAAGGATTCCCTATATACAGATGTAGCCACATTCATCGTGGCTCTGTTGGGGCTGGGCGTGCCCATCCGGTGCACCTAGGACGCCAGGCTACCGGCTAATGGAAACCTTTTGGCCGCATGTGCGGCACTGAGGCATGAGCATGCTGGTGTGCAAAACACACCACGGCATATGTGCCGCAATGGAGCCAGGATGAGAGTGGCGACATCTATACGATATATACTTATAAAGGAGTCCTATTTTAGACTGTCCGCAAAAGGAGTATATAAGTACTGTATATAGGGAACCCTTCATATCCTCTTATGTCAGTGTGTGTGTATGTGTGTGTGTATATATATATATATATATATATATATATATATATATGAATATGTATATTTGTGACAAGAAATCACATACACTGGACATAGAAGAAGTACATGTTTGCAGAGCTCTTTACCTGCTACAAAATAGTTACATTGCAGGGTTATCCACAGATTTTACAGTCAGGCTACACTCCAAAGCCTATCACTCTGCTGCTTTTTCAGCATTAGGAGCAGTGACCTCCTGTCCTGGATACATATAACAGGAAGCCACAGGTGCAGCTAATCAGCCAAACCTTGATCACCTCAGTTTAGGAAACCTTGACTGGATCTACTTTTCCTGCTACGGCTGCTCTAAAACCTGGTGTGGATCTTCCACATTACCCTTATGTGGAGATATCCTGTCTCTGCTACACTCCTCCCCCCCCTTAGAGTCAACCGCCATGGAGATGCTAAGACATTTTCAGATGAGCTTGGACCTCTACTTCTGTCATCCGCCCGGGCACACGGCCCTCCACCACTTTCCACAGCTGGCCCTCTTCTTCCTCCCCTAGCTTCACTATAGGGTTTCTTGGAGGATTGGGACCTAAAAATCTCCTGGAAAGGGCATCCGCATTGAGGTGCTGTTTCCCTGGACGATGCCACACCTCAAACTTAAATGGCTGTAAGGCCAAAACCCAACGGGTCACTTGAGCATTTACTTCTTTGTTCGTGTGCATTTATTGCAAGGGTGCATGGTCTGTGACCAACAAAAATTATTGTTCCAATACATAATACTTTGACTCCACTGCCCACTTAATTGCTAAGCACTTCTGCTCTACAGTTCAGTACTTGCTATCTCTGGGCAGTAATGTATGGCTAAGGTAAACGCTTCTCCTCTCCATATACCTTCTGGGAGAGGACTGCCCCTAATCGTGTCCCATAGACATCCGTCTGCCACACAAACTTTTTTAAATCCGGAGCTTGCAAGACCGGCTTTGTACACAAAGCTGGGGATTTTCCCCATCATCGCTGTGCATACACATTGGGCAAAACCAAGTGTGTATGCACCTTTAGTCTCTGTGTCTCTGTTAGAACTTGTCAATCTATTAAGCTCCATCGCTATATTAAATTTCTCTTGTACTTAATTACTGCTTCCTTTTCAGTCTCCCCCCCCACCACTGTATAAGAGGGGTTAAATGTCAAATGTGCTATAACCAGCGCTATTTGACACTAGTTACAACAGTCCTCTGCATGTATAAAGCAGATAACGTAGAGAAAAAAACTCTCTACGATTATGTGCAAACATGTAACAATTTTGAAGTGGGGGGACTTTCGTTTTGGCTGCAGGGGTGAGGAAGTTTAGGGTTAGGCTGCAGATAGGGGCGGGTTAGGTTTAGGTGGCAGGATATCCGGGTTAGGTTTAGGCACTAGTGGGAATATTTAGGGTCAGGCTGTGGGGGGAGAGTTAGGGTTTACAATACCAGACAGGATTTGGGATTGTTGCCCTGGGCGCTCTTGATGTATGACAATTTTACTCCTCATTCAAGATGAAGAATACCGGAGAAAAGGAAAGAGAGTACAAAATAGTGTAATACTGTCATAATCCTTTTTACAATAATAATACTGAACTGGTTCTGCTCCGTACCAGAATAATAGGTCTACTGAGAATGTAGACAACTGCGCAAATTGGGGGAGATCACTCCTTACAGCCAACTGCTTCCACTTCACTGGACACTTGGTGCTCAAATGACAAGATGGGAAACCATCATGGTGCAGTAAAATTTAATATAAAACACATAAAACATCCAGAGGGTATACAGCAAATGGACTCTCACCATAAACTTATGTCCACAGAAATTGCAGACACAAAGCGCAAGGTATAAGTTGCCACAGGCGTCCCTGGAACTGCTGCGGTAGGTTGGAGTCCTTTGGCGATCCCTCTGTTTAAAATCCGACCGGTTTCGATACCATGCGGTATCTTTCTCAAGGTATGAGAGCATGGTGCCCGATTACAGGTTAAATACCATCTCTCATAGAGTGTCAGTAAATCCTATTTCCAGACATGGATCGACTAGCCATCTAAAAAGACACATACATAACACATAAAACTACAAATCCAGTCCATGTATTAAAATGTCCTTGGTGCATTTGCCGCTCAAAACCATTTCTGTCTTCCGTTTGGTCACTTCCGGTTTCGCGTATTTCCGGCTGTGACTCACTTCCGGTTTCGGACCCCGCCGGAAGTAGTTTTTGCGTGTCAAGCTCAACTTCCTTCTTCAGCTGGAACGCAAAGGAAGTGATGCTTGCGTTTCAAACGGCATCCATTTTATTTCTTCTGAGTTCCGTTTTTGCTTGTATTTATCAAATGCGGTAATAACCTCAGAAATAAAAAGTAAACGTCAGGATATATAGGACTAATGGATAAACAATGCATAAATAACTATAAACTATAAGAACCATTTAGTTTCAAAATCCTTGTTTAACCCGTTGGGTACCAAGGTCTGATAATAAAAAAAAATTTCCATCTCGCATTTGGCAAGTCTTTTTGCTGAATCCCCTCCTCTCACATGAGGATATATCTTTTGGAGGACATAGAAGTTTTTAATACATTTGATATCACACATGTGATGAGTCCTAAAGTGAGATGAGAGTGCATGGGTTTCAACACCCTTTTTTATGTTCCTAAGGTGCTCTCCCAATCTCACTTTAAAGACTCTACTTGTTCTGCCAATGTAAAATTTTTGACACATGCATTCAATAGCGTATATCACATTAGTCGAATTGCATGTGACAAAGTCTTTTATTTTACACCCAAGGTCATTTATTTTAAGTTCGGAAATCTTCATTCCGAAGTTATTTGGGATATTCTTGCAACCAACACAATCTCCACACCTATAAAACCCTTTTGAGGTAATGGTGGATTTTTTTGGGGATATGGGACATAAACTATGAACCAGTTTTTTCCTTAAATTGGGTGCTCTCCTATAGATGATATTAGGTGCATCTGGAATGTCACTCCCAATTACAGGATCTTTCTTAAGTAGACCCCAATGTTTTGTTAAGATTTTTTTAATTTCTTTATGTTGAGTATTGTAATTGGTAGTAAATGACCATTTGAACCGGTCTAACCCCTCTGTAATGTTTTTCTTTTTTGGTATGAGGAGCGTCTTCCGGTCCAATTTTTCAACTTTACTGATAGTGGTATCAATAGTATGGGCATCATAGCCACTTTTGCAGAAATTAATTTTCATTTCATCAGCTTGATTTTGATATACAGCTACATCCGTACAGTTCCTCCGAAGCCTCTGGAACTGGCTTATAGGAACCGACTCTAACCACCTTTGATGGTGGCAGCTCTCCCGATTAATATAAGAGCGAGAGTCTGTAGGTTTGACGTAGTTACGGGTTTTAAGTTGGTCCCTCTCAATATAAATTACTAAGTCAAGAAAATTCACTGATGTTTGATCAATTGAAAAAGTAAGATTAATGCCTAAAGGATTATCATTTAGATACACACAGAACTCCTCTAGATGCTCTCTATTCCCCCTCCAAATAAAGAGTATGTCATCGATGTATCGCCGCCATGTCACCAGGTTCGCCTCATATGGGTGGTGGGACCAGATGTTATCGGTCTCCCACTCACCCATAAAGATGTTGGCATAACTTGGGGCGAACCTGGTGCCCATGGCGGTGCCCCTCCTCTGTAGGAAGAATTCATCTTTGAAGATGAAATAATTATTGGAGAGGATAAACTCCATACCCTCCATAAGAAACCCAATTAAATTAGGTGTCATATCAGATCTATCAAGAGCTTTTTTGGCTGCCTGGAGACCCTGTTGATGCTCGATGATTGTATACAACGTGGAGACGTCGGCGGTGACTAAATAGTAGTCACTTTGCCACTGAATGTCTTCTAGAATTCTTAACACATCCATTGTGTCCCTTAAATGAGATAGATTTTTTAAAACTAGAGGTTGTAGATGTGAATCGATAAACATCGATAAATTAGATGTAATTGAATCCACCCCGGAGATTATAGGTCGTCCGGGGGGATTGATGGGATCCTTGTGGATCTTAGGAAGCACATATATAGTAGGTATCATAGGCTCCTCTGTGAAGAGGAATTTGGCTTCCAATTCAGTTATTGTTCCTTTTTTTTCGTGTTTATCGATAAAAGTTTTTAAAGACTTATTTATCCTAGAGGTGGGATTATTTCTTATGGATCTATAAGTCTTATCATCGGATAATTGTTTCCTAATTTCTCCTTCATATTTAATTTTGTCTAAGAGCACCACTCCTCCCCCTTTATCAGAGGGTTTGATAATTAAATTGGTGTCCTCTATTAGACTTTTTAGACCTTTTTTTTCCTTTAAGGTAAGGTTATGTGTGATTCTTTTGGTATTTAATTTTTTAATATCGTCCATTACGACAGTATTAAATGTTTCTAAGAAACATCCCTTTAAATATGAAGGATTGAAAGTGGATTTGGGTCTGAATGGGGATGGTGTCTCCACTATATCATTCTCATTATCCTCTAAAGTTTTCATCTGAAAATTTTTTTTCAAAGTCAGTTTACGTAGAAATTTTTGGACATCGATGAAAACATCGAATGGGTTTATGGGTACAGAGGGGCAGAACTTGAGACCTTTTTCTAGTACTGCTCTCTCCTCTTTTAATAGCAGATGTTGACTTAAATTAAAAATTTTGACTGTTTCGGATGTTTCTTGGACATTAGTAACCTTCGCTACTCTCTTTTTTTGTCTTTTAGCTTTAGTATAGGCTTTTTTTCTTATTTTACCACCTCTTTTGCCTCGTTTCTTTATTTTAGATGTTTTTGAATGACTTATCTCCAATCGAGGTTGGTTCTCCTCCGATCTAAAAAATAATGGGAATTTTCAGTTGGTGTAGATGGTCTATTCCTTTCTATTGGATGGTCCTCTAAGGGTGTGAATCTATTTTTCCATCTATCCCCTTCGAAACGATGGTTATTTTCCCTCCATTTTTGATTGGGGTTCCTCCAGGTCTTTTTTTGTTGTTGTGGGGTTTGTTGTCTATCATAAAGAGGTTTCTTTTTATTGAGGAAGGTTTTTCTACTATTAGTCTGAAAATTTCTTTTAGGGGTATTTGGAATTTTTTTTAGAGTAGTATCTCTAATATTTTTATTTATTAAGGGAAGTGCTTTTACTGTGGTAGGTGATTTTTCATTTTCCTCCTGTTCTTTCATATCCCTTTGAAGTTTTTTCAACTTTCTATTTATAAGAGTACTCTCTGTTTTATCAATCTTTAGGCAAATATTTTTCTCCCTTTCTTTGTAGTCTGGGAGATCTTTAAATGGCTCAGCCATTTCTTTAAGTTCTTTAATTTCTTTACTCAAAGATTCTAATTCCCCTTTCCTTTCTTTGATAATCAAATTAATCAGATTACAGGAACAGTCAAATAAAATTTTATCCCATAAACTTCCAAAATTGGTGTTGGATGTTGAGAAACTTGCCTTTTTTTCTATTTTTAATCCTTTTGGGATCAAGCCTATCGATAGATATTTCTCTAAGGCGGTGGTTTACCACACCAACCTACTCTCCTTTAATAGTGCTCTTTCTAATTTATTAAGAACCCCTTCAAGGCTCTCATCGATGACCTCTATGTCTTCAATTTTTTTTGTGAATAAATCATTAAGACGTTTAAGTCGATCTTCTCTAATTTGAAACATCGTGTAACAGCACAATTATGAATCAATGAATGGTGAATAATACAATAGAAAAATGGGTATTGAATCACTATATCATGCGCTACAATTTAGCAGCCTGGGGTACAAACCCAAAGTGGAGAACCACTCCACAGATAAAACATACAATACCAGACAGGATTTGGGATTGTTGCCCTGGGCGCTCTTGATGTATGACAATTTTACTCCTCATTCAAGATGAAGAATACCGGAGAAAAGGAAAGAGAGTACAAAATAGTGTAATACTGTCATAATCCTTTTTACAATAATAATACTGAACTGGTTCTGCTCCGTACCAGAATAATAGGTCTACTGAGAATGTAGACAACTGCGCAAATTGGGGGAGATCACTCCTTACAGCCAACTGCTTCCACTTCACTGGACACTTGGTGCTCAAATGACAAGATGGGAAACCATCATGGTGCAGTAAAATTTAATATAAAACACATAAAACATCCAGAGGGTATACAGCAAATGGACTCTCACCATAAACTTATGTCCACAGAAATTGCAGACACAAAGCGCAAGGTATAAGTTGCCACAGGCGTCCCTGGAACTGCTGCGGTAGGTTGGAGTCCTTTGGCGATCCCTCTGTTTAAAATCCGACCGGTTTCGATACCATGCGGTATCTTTCTCAAGGTATGAGAGCATGGTGCCCGATTACAGGTTAAATACCATCTCTCATAGAGTGTCAGTAAATCCTATTTCCAGACATGGATCGACTAGCCATCTAAAAAGACACATACATAACACATAAAACTACAAATCCAGTCCATGTATTAAAATGTCCTTGGTGCATTTGCCGCTCAAAACCATTTCTGTCTTCCGTTTGGTCACTTCCGGTTTCGCGTATTTCCGGCTGTGACTCACTTCCGGTTTCGGACCCCGCCGGATGTAGTTTTTGCGTGTCAAGCTCAACTTCCTTCTTCAGCTGGAACGCAAAGGAAGTGATGCTTGCGTTTCAAACGGCATCCATTTTATTTCTTCTGAGTTCCGTTTTTGCTTGTATTTATCAAATGCGGTAATAACCTCAGAAATAAAAAGTAAACGTCAGGATATATAGGACTAATGGATAAACAATGCATAAATAACTATAAACTATAAGAACCATTTAGTTTCAAAATCCTTGTTTAACCCGTTGGGTACCAAGGTCTGATAATAAAAAAATTTTTCCATCTCGCATTTGGCAAGTCTTTTTGCTGAATCCCCTCCTCTCACATGAGGATATATCTTTTGGAGGACATAGAAGTTTTTAATACATTTGATATCACACATGTGATGAGTCCTAAAGTGAGATGAGAGTGCATGGGTTTCAACACCCTTTTTTATGTTCCTAAGGTGCTCTCCCAATCTCACTTTAAAGACTCTACTTGTTCTGCCAATGTAAAATTTTTGACACATGCATTCAATAGCGTATATCACATTAGTCGAATTGCATGTGACAAAGTCTTTTATTTTACACCCAAGGTCATTTATTTTAAGTTCGGAAATCTTCATTCCGAAGTTATTTGGGATATTCTTGCAACCAACACAATTTCCACACCTATAAAACCCTTTTGAGGTAATGGTGGATTTTTTTGGGGATATGGGACATAAACTATGAACCAGTTTTTTCCTTAAATTGGGTGCTCTCCTATAGATGATATTAGGTGCATCTGGAATGTCACTCCCAATTACAGGATCTTTCTTAAGTAGACCCCAATGTTTTGTTAAGATTTTTTTAATTTCTTTATGTTGAGTATTGTAATTGGTAGTAAATGACCATTTGAACCGGTCTAACCCCTCTGTAATGTTTTTCTTTTTTGGTATGAGGAGCGTCTTCCGGTCCAATTTTTCAACTTTACTGATAGTGGTATCAATAGTATGGGCATCAAAGCCACTTTTGCAGAAATTAATTTTCATTTCATCAGCTTGATTTTGATATACAGCTACATCCGTACAGTTCCTCCGAAGCCTCTGGAACTGGCTTTTAGGAACCGACTCTAACCACCTTTGATGGTGGCAGCTCTCCCGATTAATATAAGAGCGAGAGTCTGTAGGTTTGACGTAGTTACGGGTTTTAAGTTGGTCCCTCTCAATATAAATTACTAAGTCAAGAAAATTCACTGATGTTTGATCAATTGAAAAAGTAAGATTAATGCCTAAAGGATTATCATTTAGATACACACAGAACTCCTCTAGATGCTCTCTATTCCCCCTCCAAATAAAGAGTATGTCATCGATGTATCGCCGCCATGTCACCAGGTTCGCCTCATATGGGTGGTGGGACCAGATGTTATCGGTCTCCCACTCACCCATAAAGATGTTGGCATAACTTGGGGCGAACCTGGTGCCCATGGCGGTGCCCCTCCTCTGTAGGAAGAATTCATCTTTGAAGATGAAATAATTATTGGAGAGGATAAACTCCATACCCTCCATAAGAAACCCAATTAAATTAGGTGTCATATCAGATCTATCAAGAGCTTTTTTGGCTGCCTGGAGACCCTGTTGATGCTCGATGATTGTATACAACGTGGAGACGTCGGCGGTGACTAAATAGTAGTCACTTTGCCACTGAATGTCTTCTAGAATTCTTAACACATCCATTGTGTCCCTTAAATGAGATCGATTTTTTAAAACTAGAGGTTGTAGATGTGAATCGATAAACATCGATAAATTAGATGTAATTGAATCCACCCCGGAGATTATAGGTCGTCCGGGGGGATTGATGGGATCCTTGTGGATCTTAGGAAGCACATATATAGTAGGTATCATAGGCTCCTCTGTGAAGAGGAATTTGGCTTCCAATTCAGTTATTGTTCCTTTTTTTTCGTGTTTATCGATAAAAGTTTTTAAAGACTTATTTATCCTAGAGGTGGGATTATTTCTTATGGATCTATAAGTCTTATCATCGGATAATTGTTTCCTAATTTCTCCTTCATATTTAATTTTGTCTAAGAGCACCACTCCTCCCCCTTTATCAGAGGGTTTGATAATTAAATTGGTGTCCTCTATTAGACTTTTTAGACCTTTTTTTTCCTTTAAGGTAAGGTTATGTGTGATTCTTTTGGTATTTAATTTTTTAATATCGTCCATTACGACAGTATTAAATGTTTCTAAGAAACATCCCTTTAAATATGAAGGATTGAAAGTGGATTTGGGTCTGAATGGGGATGGTGTCTCCACTATATCATTCTCATTATCCTCTAAAGTTTTCATCTGAAATTTTTTTTTCAAAGTCAGTTTACGTAGAAATTTTTGGACATCGATGAAAACATCGAATGGGTTTATGGGTACAGAGGGGCAGAACTTGAGACCTTTTTCTAGTACTGCTCTCTCCTCTTTTAATAGCAGATGTTGACTTAAATTAAAAATTTTGACTGTTTCGGATGTTTCTTGGACATTAGTAACCTTCGCTACTCTCTTTTTTTGTCTTTAAGCTTTAGTATAGGCTTTTTTTCTTATTTTACCACCTCTTTTGCCTCGTTTCTTTATTTTAGATGTTTTTGAATGACTTATCTCCAATCGAGGTTGGTTCTCCTCCGATCTAAAAAATAATGGGAATTTTCAGTTGGTGTAGAGGAGCCTATGATACCTACTATATATGTGCTTCCTAAGATCCACAAGGATCCCATCAATCCCCCCGGACGACCTATAATCTCCGGGGTGGATTCAATTACATCTAATTTATCGATGTTTATCGATTCACATCTACAACCTCTAGTTTTAAAAAATCGATCTCATTTAAGGGACACAATGGATGTGTTAAGAATTCTAGAAGACATTCAGTGGCAAAGTGACTACTATTTAGTCACCGCCGACGTCTCCACGTTGTATACAATCATCGAGCATCAACAGGGTCTCAAGGCAGCCAAAAAAGCTCTTGATAGATCTGATATGACACCTAATTTAATTGGGTTTCTTATGGAGGGTATGGAGTTTATCCTCTCCAATAATTATTTCATCTTCAAAGATGAATTCTTCCTACAGAGGAGGGGCACCGCCATGGGCACCAGGTTCGCCCCAAGTTATGCCAACATCTTTATGGGTGAGTGGGAGACCGATAACATCTGGTCCCACCACCCATATGAGGCGAACCTGGTGACATGGCGGCGATACATCGATGACATACTCTTTATTTGGAGGGGGAATAGAGAGCATCTAGAGGAGTTCTGTGTGTATCTAAATGATAATCCTTTAGGCATTAATCTTACTTTTTCAATTGATCAAACATCAGTGAATTTTCTTGACTTAGTAATTTATATTGAGAGGGACCAACTTAAAACCCGTAACTACGTCAAACCTACAGACTCTCGCTCTTATATTAATCGGGAGAGCTGCCACCATCAAAGGTGGTTAGAGTCGGTTCCTATAAGCCAGTTCCAGAGGCTTCGGAGGAACTGTACGGATGTAGCTGTATATCAAAATCAAGCTGATGAAATGAAAATTAATTTCTGCAAAAGTGGCTATGATGCCCATACTATTGATACCACTATCAGTAAAGTTGAAAAATTGGACCGGAAGACGCTCCTCATACCAAAAAAGAAAAACATTACAGAGGGGTTAGACCGGTTCAAATGGTCATTTACTACCAATTACAATACTCAACATAAAGAAATTATGTACGATAGGCTTGATCCCAAAAGGATTAAAAATAGAAAAAAAGGCAAGTTTCTCAACATCCAACACCAATTTTGGAAGTTTATGGGATAAAATTTTATTTGACTGTTCCTGTAATCTGATTAATTTGATTATCAAAGAAAGGAAAGGGGAATTAGAATCTTTGAGTAAAGAAATTAAAGAACTTAAAGAAATGGCTGAGCCATTTAAAGATCTCCCAGACTACAAAGAAAGGGAGAAAAATATTTGCCTAAAGATTGATAAAACAGAGAGTACTCTTATAAATAGAAAGTTGAAAAAACTTCAAAGGGATATGAAAGAACAGGAGGAAAATGAAAAATCACCTACCACAGTAAAAGCACTTCCCTTAATAAATAAAAATATTAGAGATACTACTCTAAAAAAAATTCCAAATACCCCTAAAAGAAATTTTCAGACTAATAGTAGAAAAACCTTCCTCAATAAAAAGAAACCTCTTTATGATAGACAACAAACCCCACAACAACAAAAAAAGACCTGGAGGAACCCCAATCAAAAATGGAGGGAAAATAACCATCGTTTCGAAGGGGATAGATGGAAAAATAGATTCACACCCTTAGAGGACCATCCAATAGAAAGGAATAGACCATCTACACCAACTGAAAATTCCCATTATTTTTTAGATCGGAGGAGAACCAACCTCGATTGGAGATAAGTCATTCAAAAACATCTAAAATAAAGAAACGAGGCAAAAGAGGTGGTAAAATAAGAAAAAAAGCCTATACTAAAGCTAAAAGACAAAAAAAGAGAGTAGCGAAGGTTACTAATGTCCAAGAAACATCCGAAACAGTCAAAATTTTTAATTTAAGTCAACATCTGCTATTAAAAGAGGAGAGAGCAGTACTAGAAAAAGGTCTCAAGTTCTGCCCCTCTGTACCCATAAACCCATTCGATGTTTTCATCGATGTCCAAAAATTTCTACGTAAACTGACTTTGAAAATTTTATTTCAGATGAAAACTTTAGAGGATAATGAGAATGATATAGTGGAGACACCATCCCCATTCAGACCCAAATCCACTTTCAATCCTTCATATTTAAAGGGATGTTTCTTAGAAACATTTAATACTGTCGTAATGGACGATATTAAAAAATTAAATACCAAAAGAATCACACATAACCTTACCTTAAAGGAAAAAAAAGGTCTAAAAAGTCTAATAGAGGACACCAATTTAATTATCAAACCCTCTGATAAAGGGGGAGGAGTGGTGCTCTTAGACAAAATTAAATATGAAGGAGAAATTAGGAAACAATTATCCGATGATAAGACTTATAGATCCATAAGAAATAATCCCACCTCTAGGATAAATAAGTCTTTAAAAACTTTTATCGATAAACACGAAAAAAAAGGAACAATAACTGAATTGGAAGCCAAATTCCTCTTCACAGAGGAGCCTATGATACCTACTATATATGTGCTTCCTAAGATCCACAAGGATCCCATCAATCCCCCCGGACGACCTATAATCTCCGGGGTGGATTCAATTACATCTAATTTATCGATGTTTATCGATTTACATCTACAACCTCTAGTTTTAAAAAATCGATCTCATTTAAGGGACACAATGGATGTGTTAAGAATTCTAGAAGACATTCAGTGGCAAAGTGACTACTATTTAGTCACCGCCGACGTCTCCACGTTGTATACAATCATCGAGCATCAACAGGGTCTCCAGGCAGCCAAAAAAGCTCTTGATAGATCTGATATGACACCTAATTTAATTGGGTTTCTTATGGAGGGTATGGAGTTTATCCTCTCCAATAATTATTTCATCTTCAAAGATGAATTCTTCCTACAGAGGAGGGGCACCGCCATGGGCACCAGGTTCGCCCCAAGTTATGCCAACATCTTTATGGGTGAGTGGGAGACCGATAACATCTGGTCCCACCACCCATATGAGGCGAACCTGGTGACATGGCGGCGATACATCGATGACATACTCTTTATTTGGAGGGGGAATAGAGAGCATCTAGAGGAGTTCTGTGTGTATCTAAATGATAATCCTTTAGGCATTAATCTTACTTTTTTAAATTGATCAAACATCAGTGAATTTTCTTGACTTAGTAATTTATATTGAGAGGGACCAACTTAAAACCCGTAACTACGTCAAACCTACAGACTCTCGCTCTTATATTAATCGGGAGAGCTGCCACCATCAAAGGTGGTTAGAGTCGGTTCCTATAAGCCAGTTCCAGAGGCTTCGGAGGAACTGTACGGATGTAGCTGTATATCAAAATCAAGCTGATGAAATGAAAATTAATTTCTGCAAAAGTGGCTATGATGCCCATACTATTGATACCACTATCAGTAAAGTTGAAAAATTGGACCGGAAGACGCTCCTCATACCAAAAAAGAAAAACATTACAGAGGGGTTAGACCGGTTCAAATGGTCATTTACTACCAATTACAATACTCAACATAAAGAAATTAAAAAAATCTTAACAAAACATTGGGGTCTACTTAAGAAAGATCCTGTAATTGGGAGTGACATTCCAGATGCACCTAATATCATCTATAGGAGAGCACCCAATTTAAGGAAAAAACTGGTTCATAGTTTATGTCCCATATCCCCAAAAAAATCCACCATTACCTCAAAAGGGTTTTATAGGTGTGGAGATTGTGTTGGTTGCAAGAATATCCCAAATAACTTCGGAATGAAGATTTCCGAACTTAAAATAAATGACCTTGGGTGTAAAATAAAAGACTTTGTCACATGCAATTCGACTAATGTGATATACGCTATTGAATGCATGTGTCAAAAATTTTACATTGGCAGAACAAGTAGAGTCTTTAAAGTGAGATTGGGAGAGCACCTTAGGAACATAAAAAAGGGTGTTGAAACCCATGCACTCTCATCTCACTTTAGGACTCATCACATGTGTGATATCAAATGTATTAAAAACTTCTATGTCCTCCAAAAGATATATCCTCATGTGAGAGGAGGGGATTCAGCAAAAAGACTTGCCAAATGCGAGATGGAAAATTTTTTTTATTATCAGACCTTGGTACCCAACGGGTTAAACAAGGATTTTGAAACTAAATGGTTCTTATAGTTTATAGTTATTTATGCATTGTTTATCCATTAGTCCTATATATCCTGACGTTTACTTTTTATTTCTGAGGTTATTACCGCATTTGATAAATACAAGCAAAAACGGAACTCAGAAGAAATAAAATGGATGCCGTTTGAAACGCAAGCATCTTTTCCTTTGCGTTCCAGCTGAAGAAGGAAGTTGAGCTTGACACGCAAAAACTACTTCCGGCGGGGTCCAAAACCGGAAGTGAGTCACAGCCGGAAATACGCGAAACCGGAAGTGACCAAACGGAAGACAGAAATGGTTTTGAGCGGCAAATGCACCAAGGACATTTTAATACATGGACTGGATTTGTAGTTTTATGTGTTATGTATGTGTCTTTTTAGATGGCTAGTCGATCCATGTCTGGAAATAGGATTTACTGACACTCTATGAGAGATGGTATTTAACCTGTAATCGGGCACCATGCTCTCATACCTTGAGAAAGATACCGCATGGTATCGAAACCGGTCGGATTTTAAACAGAGGGATCGCCAAAGGACTCCAACCTACCGCAGCAGTTCCAGGGACGCCTGTGGCAACTTATACCTTGCGCTTTGTGTCTGCAATTTCTGTGGACATAAGTTTATGGTGAGAGTCCATTTGCTGTATACCCTCTGGATGTTTTATGTGTTTTATATTAAATTTTACTGCACCATGATGGTTTCCCATCTTGTCATTTGAGCACCAAGTGTCCAGTGAAGTGGAAGCAGTTGGCTGTAAGGAGTGATCTCCCCCAATTTGCGCAGTTGTCTACATTCTCAGTAGACCTATTATTCTGGTACGGAGCAGAACCAGTTCAGTATTATTATTGTAAAAAGGATTATGACAGTATTACACTATTTTGTACTCTCTTTCCTTTTCTCCGGTATTCTTCATCTTGAATGAGGAGTAAAATTGTCATACATCAAGAGCGCCCAGGGCAACAATCCCAAATCCTGTCTGGTATTGTATGTTTTATCTGTGGAGTGGTTCTCCACTTTGGGTTTGTACCCCAGGCTGCTAAATTGTAGCGCATGATATAGTGATTCAATACCCATTTTTCTATTGGAGAGTTAGGGTTTGTCTGCTAGAAAGGAGGGATGGGGTTGGGGGAGGGTAAGTATAACTACCTGACCCCTGTCTGGATTCCCTCCGTTGAGATGCTGGCGTCTGTATTTTGACTGCTGGGTTATCCGCAGTGCTATTTGCAGCAGGAACCAGCAGGGACTCACTTCCTGAACCTCTAATTTAATATGCCATCATCAGAAACTGAAATCTGCTTTTCCATAAGATAAGTTTGGTACTTGTGTATTATCAAGGCGCCCATCGCATGGCATCATGTACCTTATTTAGTGGTGTGCGATGCGTTGCTTGTACAATTAAATATCGCATATTATCGCATGCCAGCAAATGGGATGCGATGCGATATTTAATTGTACAAGCACCCATGCCATGAGATGTGATGGGTGCTTACAATGAGATGTAACCTCCAGTATCCACGCCACCCCAAAGTGTGGCGAGTGCAGCGAGCCCCATGAGGGGTGGTGGTACGCGTCCTCCGACCTTTTCATACCCCCACTATCCATGTCGGCATGAAGTTGATTATAGATAGTGTGGCGAGCCCGAATACGAACCCGAAGCGTGGCAAGCCCGGCGAGGGGACATGGATTACTTTACTTGTATTCCGCGGCCGGTCGCCATGCTTCGGGATCGTATTTCGCATCCGCTCGTCACGCTTCGGGCTCGCCACACTATCTAAAATCAACTCCACGCCGACGTGGATAGTGGGGGTATGAAAAGGTCGGAGGACGCGTACCGCCGCCGCTCGCCACGCTTCGGGATGGCGTGGATACTGGGGTTACATCTCATTGTAAGCACCCATCACATCTCATGGCATGGGTGCTTGTACAATTAAAAATTGCATCGCATGTCGCAATATTCTAGGGGGATGCGATGAGATTTTTATGAGCCCATACAATGGAAATTGTGGGCGCCGTGATAATACACAAGTACCATAAGTTTTATTTTAAAGTCACCGGTGAGTGCCTTTGTTTCTAAGTACAATATATACATCTACCTCTATTATATATATATTTTTTTATTTAATTGATCCACCCCCAGACCTGGAGTTCCTGGACCTATTTTTCCAGAAAAATAGTACTGTTATCCGTATGTATATCTTTCACACATCTGCAGTGTGTGTTCTAGGCGAAAAGACTTGCCAGCCAGCCCCTGGGTCTTGTGGAGTCCATGGGGGTTATTCTGGTTGTGAAATCGCAGCCTTGTGAGTTAACCAAACCCCTCCCGGTGAATTGATGCCCACCCGCCCCCCCTCGCAGTGGGGGTTCGCCCGCACAGGCTGTGAATGGATGTTTAACAAACATCCATTCGTATGCCTAGGGTAACCGCCCACATCTTTCAATGGTTGACGACCAACTAGAGATGTGGAAGGTACACGCATATAAAAGTGACTTTTAAGTCACTTACATATGCGTGCATCCTGGCACGGATATGGGCGGGCAGCTGACATCCGGTGATGACAGCTGCCAGCCCCCCGCGTCACCGCCTCATTACCATGGGAACGCTGGGCATTCCCATATGGTAATGGGGCAGACCGCCCATCTCCACCATTACTCCACCCCCCCCCCCCCCCGCATGCTCAACAGAGCTTTGTTTTGGGTGGCATGAGAGGGTCTTACACAATATTAGGCAGGTGGTTTTAATATAATGGCTGGTGTATGTGTATAAAATTCTTTAAATTGGATAAAAGAGTGGGGGTGTGGATCATTTGGTCTACAGCAACTAGGTCGACGAGCATCGGGTCGACACCGCCAGGCAGGCAGTCCATAATGTCTGGGAAGTGCCTTGCTGCTGATTGGCTGAGGGAAAGAGCACTCTCAGCAGTTGCTGCTCAGCACTTTCTGGACACTGCGGACTGCCCACCCCGCCGCACCTCACCCCCAGGCGCTCATCACAGCCTGGACCCCGATGCTCTCCAGGTTTTTTTTTCTCCTGCCATGTAAAAAATGGCACATCAAGTGCCAAATCGTTAGTGAGCTCTCCCAGTGAGCTGCAGGTGGAGCTCAGGGGAAATCAGGTCTGTCAGCTTAATGTATTGCCTTCAGGGATGTGGTGATCTGAACTTATCAGGGCAAGGCATTAAAACTGCATAGAGTATGGGCACTTCCGATCAGCAATGATTGCAAAAAACTTCCAACATGTCCAACTGCTCGTAGCCCTGGTTGGCCTCATTTGGCAATAGGTTTACTAAAGACCACCCAATGTTTCCCTTGTTCGTTCCAAGGGGGGAACCCAGATATCATGTGGCCATACACTGTGAGATAGATCTCAGTGTATTGCCACGATATCTGCTGGGTTTGGGTCTGACACACATTTAGTCTGACAGGCTGAATGGTTTTATGTCACTATTGGCAGTGGGTGTGGCTGAAGCACACAAATTAGAAGGGGTGTCCACATACTTTTAGCCATGCAGTGTAGATTACATAAAAATGTGAAAAGAAAAACAATTGACATCAAGTATTTAATCAAGGATATTACGATTACAAAATAAGTTTGAAAAGAAGTCTATTTTCTCTTTGGTAAGTTGGCTCATGTTAAGATGCATGTACTATATTATCTCTGTGCATACAGGCCCTTTTCATTCCAGGGCATTGTTATTTTAAGCTCTTCTGCAGCTATAGAGAAAGCCATCTCCATGGAGCTGTAAGTCGCACAGCCAGTATCTCATTAGTTTAGTAATTGGCCACATTTTTTCCTGTTTTAGCTCATAGGATAAGAATAGACCGCTCAGTAGGATGACTATTACACTATTCAACAAAGTTGTTTTCATCCTCCACAATAACACTTAACCATTTTTATCATTTCTCACTCAAATTCCAAATAGTCCTTTTTTTCTCATTATGGTCTCCTAATAATTATATTATTATTTCTAAGTGCCATACCACAAATGTGGCATAAAACACCAAAAGCGACTTGTGCGTACCAGTCTAACAATTTTGAATATAATGACATGTAAAGGGTAAGTAAAATGGTGTAACCTCTGCACAAGCCAATTTCAAGTATAGGAAACTGATAAAATGTCTATATTGTACAGTGTTTGTTAATCCAATATCCTATTCAAGGGTGCTACCATCGAAAAAGGAATCCAACAGCAGGAAGATGAGGAAAGGTTTGTCCCTTTGCTGAGCACTAATTAAATCTTTTGAATAAATGAAAGTTTTATTTGGTACTTGTTTCCTAGAACGGCCACCATCGGGGCCGTTACTTAACTTAAGGTACACGATTACCCCCGATGGACCCGATTTCCTTTGAAATCAGGTCCATTTTGCCGGCAAAGGCAAAATCTGGTCCATTGCATCGGTCGGGTGCATTAACATGGCACGCGACGCGACCGACGCAATGCACCCGATTTTTCCATAGGGTTCAATGTTAAAATATTTGTAACATTGTAATCGGGGAAAAAAATGGGAAATGGGCCAATATGGGGTAGTAGGGGTATTAAAAGGCCGGAGGCTACGCTACGCTCGCCACGCTTCGTGTTGGCGTCAATCGTGGGGTGCCGTTGAGGGGGTTAAAATTGGGGTCTGGGGAGACTTTTACATTGAATCCAATGTAAAATAGGGTCCCAGGGACCCTATTCACATTTCAATCAATGTAAAAATCGGGACCATCGCGTCGGTCGCATGCGATGCGACCGACCCGATCAACATCGGTGTGGCCGTTCTAGGAAACAAGTACCTTTTTATTTTAATGACTTAAATAGTGCTCCAGCAAAGAGACAGACCTTTCCTCATCTTCCTGCTGTTTAATCCTGAATACATAAATATAAATTATTTATGCTCCTTTCAGACCGCACTTTTTACCTACGATTTTGCTGTTTTAAAACGGTAATTTGTGCAGTCTGAAAGGTGCAGAGTGAATTTTCCGGTTCTATTGAACTGGTATTTCTAAACGGTAATAAAGCCCATTTTTTTTATCCACTGTTTTCTGTGGGTTAAAACGGGTTCAGTGTTGTGAAGGAACAAAAACTGCATTGAAATACCGTTTAAAGACATGCAGTGTGAAAGGGGTTTTAGCTGGTAGACCCGTTTTTAGAAACGTTTTAAAATACCTGGTCAAAGCCAGTTTTGCGATCTGAAAGTAGCATTACTTTCCCAAACTCTCCCATCATAGTCCAGGTTTAAAGGATATCCACGCTTGAGCACAGGTTACTTAATTAGTGCCCAGGTAAGCATTGAAAGCAATGTTGGTATTCCAGGACCAGCGTTCTTGCTGCAAGTCGTGTTTCTGTTGCCCAGATTTTGACTCCTGGCATCCTGACCACAGGTATGTTATTGCATCCTCTGGCTGTGGCATGCCTCAAAAGTGGAATCGGCTATCAAAAGATAGACTATGACCATTAAGGTATGCATGTGGTAAGCAACAAGGCTGTCATACTTAAAAGATGCTCTGTCCCTATAAGATGGCTAATTTGTGCCAAGAACATATTTCCCACAGCCCTCCAGCAGCAGCAGCCTGAGCACCAGCAGGTTAGAGAAGTCAGAATGAATCCATGTTTATGTTTTGAGGCTAGTGCATGCATGTTGTCTACGAATCCCATGTGGGTAAATGCACTGCCACCAATACATCACCTTTGGATGATTCAAATGTACACAGAATTCTGGCTGCTATTCTTGTATGGCTTTGTTAGTTACACTATACAAACCTGTTGTTTGATGGATCCTAAGCAATCAATCTGCAATTCTGAATGAATTTGATCTTTGTTCTCTCTTATGCTGTGTGTGTGTGTTGCATGCAGGAGTTTGAAGATTTATTGATTTCCTTCAGATATTAAACTCAGAGCCTGCTATGGAATGTTACCTGTCTATGCTTTATGCTTGTTTTACATTTCAATTAAATAAATTGGATATTTTTGCAAATGGTGATTGGTAATGGTTTTCGACAAGTAATTTGCTTCACGTCTTGGTTCATTTTTCTGTCACGTTCCATCCATGTTTCATTATTTCAATAAGTTAATATGAAGGAAAGTGCATAATATACAAATTTGTCTTCAAATTATGTTCTGCTGTATAATAACCTATGTCATAAAGGACTCCGATTCCAAATAACATGGCACAGCTGGCAGAGGTGGGCTGCATGATCTCCCCTACCACCTAGACCTGACCAGCCTCAGAGCTGATGGGCAGAGGTTCCAGGTATATGGATGTCCCAGTGACTGTAAGAGATTTAAGCTGCCCATACACAGAGCGATGAACTCTGTACTTTTTGTACTACAATGCATTGTATCTAGTACAATAAAAACATACAGCGTGCTGTTTGTTCTAGATACCATGCAATGGCACCCGGAAAACGCACTGTGTATGGGCACCTTTACTGTGACAACTAGGAGGAGCGACCCTGGGCCCTGCCTACTGTATTTCATACTAGAGTTGGGATGTAGAGGGAATTGAAGTGAAAACTATAAAAATAAATGTAATGTTGGGAGACACACAGGAGTTTATTCACTAAGATGGGAGTTCTATTGAAGATGGGACGTTGCTATGCACAACCAATTGAATTCTATGATCTTCAAGAAAGTGCTAAAGAAATAACAAGTAGATTCTGATTGGTTGCTATGGACAACATCTCATCTTCAATAGATCTCCCATCTTAGTAAATTTACCCCACAGCATGTAGTTGTTTTCCCATAAAAAAAAAACATCCGTCCATACTATTGTTACCTGGCAAATGTACCCTTGCTAAAACTAACAATGTTCCACTAACAAACTGAAATATACCATTGTCAACAAAAGAAATCCAGGACAGCGACAGGGGCTTCACAAAACATCCCAATGCTTTCTATTACAACATAGCAATTCAGTTTTCTGCATAATATGTATTACTCACTTTTTAGTCTTACATAGTCATCATTATAGAAAAGGATCAAAATAAACAGGCTGCTATGGGTTTCGTAGATATGAAGATGGTTGCTAAGGTGGTGGTTGCTATGTATTTTGCAATGTCAAGACATCTCCATTTTTTATCATTTCTCTATAATTACACCATAGTTGTCTTACATGAGGATCTGTCAGATCCCTAACATCACAGTATGACGAGATGGATCTGCATTAAGGTGTGTACACACGTTGCAATTCAATTGGGATCAAATAAAACAGTAAGCAAAACACATTGGATTTGGACTATATAGTTAGGGTTACCAACTCATCTCTTTAATCCGGGACACATTAATTACACAGGTTCTGTGGCAGTTTAAAACCAGGTGAAATTGAGTCTTGAGGTGTGGCAGTTTAAAACCAGGTGAAAGCCAGCCACAGAACCTGTGTAATTAATATGTGTCCCGGATTAAAGGGATGAGTTGGTAATCCGTACTATATAGTCTTGCTTGCACAATCTGTTTTAATGTTTGATGTACACTAAACGGGAGCATACATCGGGATCGAATCAAGCTGAAAATTGTTTCAAATTTGACTAGTCAAAATCTAACATAAAATCTAACTGTGTGTACACCATTTTAGTCATGTTCCTGGGGACTGCCTCTCAATTAGGAAGCCATGAGTCCTCACTTTGGGCCTTATGCTAGTTCACTCTTTCTGACAAATTCCTTCTTAGTTGGAGAAAACCATGTGCACTGCGGGGGGGAAGGGGGGGGGAGATGTAAAATGTGCAGAGAGAATTAGATTTGGGTGAGTTATTTTGTTTCTGTGCAGGGTAAATACTGCCTGCTTTATTCTTGCACTGCAATATAGATCTCACTTTGAAGTAAAACCCCACCCAAATCTAATTCTCTCTGCACAAGTAACATCTGCCCCACCTGCAGTGCACATGGTTTTGTCCATCTAAGAAGGAATTTGTCAGAAAGAGTGAACCAAAATAACCCCCTTTATGTGTGTAATGAAGGCAACACATAAGACTAAGGGCCTGATTCTGGTTCACTTGCAGAGGCAAGTTCTCTAATTGACAAGACCATGTGCACTGCAGGTGAGGCAGATGTAACATGGGTACTTGTATACTAGCACAGCGCCCATCGCATCGCAGACCATAAAGCATGCGATGCGATGGCAGCCGATGTTATACAATTTTAAATTGTATACCATCGAATTGTATGGCATTGTATGCCATTCTATCGCATATACAATGGTATGCGATTTAAAATTGTATAAGCACCCTAATGGGTTTTCCCATGTTAAAAGTGGCCCCTATAAGTTAATTAAATGTGTTGGGTGCTTAATATGTTAAAAGCACCCCCAACGGCACCCCCACTATCAATGCCAACCCGAAGCGTGGCAAGCGCTGCGAGCACGCGAGGGGCGGCGGTACGCGTCCTACAACCTTTTCATACCCCCACTATCCACGTTGGCGTGGAGTTGATTTTATATAGTGTGGCGAGCGCAGCGAGCCCGAAGTGTGGCAAGCCCCGTGAGAATACATGTAAAGTAATACGCGTCCGCTCGCCACGATTCGGGCTCGGTGGCTCGCTGCGCTCGCCACACTATATAAAATCAAAAGGGGTATGAAAAGGTCGTAGGACGCGTACCGCCGCGCTTCAGATTCACTTTCATAGTGGGGGTGGCGTGAGTGTGCATTTAACATTGTAAGCCCCCATTAGGGTGCTTATACAATTAAACATCGTATAGGGGGCTTATACAATTTTAAATCGCATTGCAGTGCATCGGGTGTATGGCATGCGATTATATGTCGTGCGACCAAATACCGTGGGCGCCGTGCTAGTACACAAGTACCGTAACATGTGCAGAAAGAGAGAGAGTTAGATATGGGTGGGGTTTGTACTTCAAATTGATATCTATATTGCAGTGTAAAAATAAACCAGACAGTATTTACCCAGCACAGAATCAAAATAACAACCAAATCTCTCTCTCTCTGCACATGTTGCATCTGCCCCACCTGCAGTGCATATGGTTTTGTCCATTAGAGAGAAAAGTTGCCTTTGCAAGTGAACCAGAATCAGGCCCTAAATATTGTCAGTGAACCAAGTAGCTCCAAAAAATTTATGTACGTAGCAAACACTAAAGCACAAATGCCCTATAATGCAGAGGTTCCCCGTTCCCACTCAAGCTTTTGCTGATCTGCAACCTCATTGACAAACCCCCATATCTTTTGTTCTATGACATGTATCCCTGAGCACCTGGTCCATGGTACATATAAGTGAAAATATTGAACAGAGCTATTATATAGTATTTATAAAGCACAGCATGAGGTGAAACAAATAATATAGGCTTACATAATACCTTCTCTACTCCCACACACACAGCATACATGCCAAGATGTGAAGCCTTACAAAAGTGGATCACTCTTGAATCCTTCTAGCACAGTCTCCGAGGGGAGATAGGGAAAAATAATAACTGAGATTAATACCCATATTAACAAAAATGTCAGAAAATTGGTATGAGTGATTTTCTGTTGTGAGGTCTATGACTAAGTACTGATATAGATTTTGTTATAAAATACTGTCTATGCTTCATTATTTGTATGACTCTCTTGATTTGTTCCGGACTGTGGATTTTTTGCTTATTATTATCTCTAGAGTTAAAAACAAACAAAAAAAAAATGAAAGAAATCTGGTTTTATTTTTACTTGTGCCAATTTTGTATTCTTTGGGTTTGTTCACATTTTTTCCCAGGAAAACTAGTTATATTAATACAGTAATATGAATCCTTGTAATATACACATTTTTTTACCTATCATTGAGGGGAAAAAAAGCGGGAGACATCATAAGACCACCTACTTGCCCATTACAAGTATCTTATTGTAATACTGGTACTAATCCCAACTGTAAAGTAAACACATTAGCCCAGGGGTTCCCAATCTTTTTCTAGTCACGGCACCCTAGAGTGTCATAATTTTTCCACGGCACCCCTAGGCCCCAAAAAATATATATCATATTAAGTACCGTAGATTGTGTTTATTTGTGCTTCTTATGTTCAGTTATGTGGTAAAGGGAAGGATTTTGTTCTGATTGTACGCATTTTATGATTGGCAGCTACCAGCACTGGTTTTGTCCAGAAATAATTGATCATAAATTATTTGAGATGGTCCTGAATGACCAACCCGAGGCACCCCTGCAAGTGTCCCGAGGCACCCCAGGGAGCCACGGCACACAGTTTGGGAACCACTGCATTAGCCAATAATTTTATAGTACACTAACATATAGTGGGGTTATTTTATCAATCATGTGGAGAGAACTTTCTTTTTTTTCTTTGAAGATGCTTGAGCTACAGTATTACATTATAAAGGAACTTCGTCTTAGTGGGTACTGTTAACATGCAGTTTAGGGACCTCCAGTAACAGAAAAGTCTTTCTGAGTCCTTGAGACTTATCATATTTTTGCAAAATGTATATTACCTACTATTGTTGTGATGAAGTGCAGTTTTTTACGTCACTTCTCTGTGACAGTTGTGACAGATTTGAAATCTTCCATGCTGAATCTCCCATTATGAATCTCTGGCACAAATCTCTGCGTATGTAGGGCCCTTTAGGGCCTGATTCTGGTTCACTTGCAGAGGCAAATTATCTCTCTAATTGACAAAAACCATGTGCACTGCAGGTGGGGAAGATGTAACATGTGCAGAGAGAGTTAGATTTGGGTGGGGTTTGTTCTTCAAACTGATATCTATATTACAGTGTAAAAATAAAGCAGCAAGTATTTACCCGGCACAGAAACAAAATAACAACCAAATCTAACTCTCTCTGCACGTTACATCAGTCCCAAATGCAGTGCATTTTGTCCATTAGAGAGAATTTGCTTTTACAAGTGAACCAGAATCAGTCCCATAGTCCGGGGTTGATGTGCCTTTATTTGGAAAAAACTGGGATTTTTCCGTATGTCTGAAAGGGGTATTAGTAGGTTTTTGTCAGTTTGTATGTCTAGAGGTGCGTACACACGGGGGCGATTTTGTGCAAAATCGCGGGAAATATGGTCGCTGAGCGACCATATTGCCCACAATGGGAGTGTGCACTGGCAATATATCGCCGGGTGCGCGCTCCTGTTTTTGCCCCTGTGGTGATCGCTGGTCGCAGGAACATGCTCCTGCGACCAGCTGATTTCCACTGCCGGGCTCCCCCAGCAGTTTCTTTTTCATCAGCGACCATCTCTGGTCGCTGATGAACAGGAGAAACTGAGCAATATATTGCTCAGCCATATATTGCTCAGCAATATATGGCTGAGCAATATATCTCCCCCCGTGTGTACGGGGCTTAGGTCTTTGCAGTGAGTGAATAAAGGCCCTCATTCTGATTCATTCGGAATGGGACGAACGAGGCCCTGTCCCGATGTTTGGGGCTCTGCACATGCAACGGCGAATCTAGGGGGTGGTCTGGAGGTGCACAGGACCACCCATTAGCCCAGTAGCTGAGGGATGGGGCTTTCCAACGAGCCCAGCCCCGTGTCTCTAGCCCCCTGGGAACCAGAGATACTGCCAGGCAAAGCTGAAACTTTTCCTTATAGGATAACATGGGACCCGCTAATTCCCCCACCCAGTTCAATGGCTGCCAGTTCCCCCTTCGGCATCACTGAAGCTCGAGGTTGATCTCAGTCGAACCCAAATCGCTGGGCCTTCAATCTGATACCAGGCTGGATCCATATGAGTTAATTGGTTCCAGGGATATTGAGGTTAAACCGTTTTTTTTTCATTTCTTAAATGTAATTTCATGACTGTTTATGTTCTTTGAGGGCAGATTTCTCTGGAACCAAACAGCCCAGTTTCACGGGACCAAAATCAATCGAAGCAAACTCAAAAGTTCTTCAATATGATACTGGTCTCATGTAAATGGGTCAGTTGGTTCCGAAGCTATAGCTGGTTGATTAAAGGGGGGTAGGGACAGGGGAGTGGTTGTCTCTCCCCCTCATACCAGAAAATGCAGGGACTAGGCTGGTGTATAAGGGGTCAGCCTGGGAATGCCCCTGCATGATCCTGGGACCATATTCCCGGGTAAAATCCCTGCATTTTCTGTTGTGAAAGGGGTATTATTTCAAACAGCCGTGACCTGCAGTGCTCTGAATACAGCCGGGCAGCCCCCTGCTCTCTGCCCAGACATCACACACAACAACAGCGTGCACAATATTTCAAATGTCCACTCGGATAGAGGGGACACCAGGAGGGGAGTGGGAGCGTGCTCCCACTCCCCATAGAAGCAGCTGCACCGCTCTCCATCTCTCCCTGCAGCAGCAGCGAAGGCTCATATAAAAATTTACAATAAGTGGCACTTTTGGGGGCATTGCTTAAGGGACGCTACAAGTGGCGGTAAGTGGGGGCATTATGCATAATGTGTGGCTTAATGTATAAGGGGCATTACGGTGTGCAGCATCATGTGTAAGGGGCATTATGTGTGCAGCATCATGTGTAAGGGACATTATGTGTGCAGCATCATGTGTAATGGGTACTATGGTGCGCGGTATCATGTGTAATGGGTACTATGGTGTGCGGCATCATGTGTAATGGGTACTATGGTGCCATCAAGCAAGAACCCCCTAGCAATGAGCACGTAGGTAAGCAGCACTTATGTGGCAAATATGTACTGGGCATTTGTTTGTTATATAGTATGTAATGGGCATCATGATGTGTGGCACAGTGTGCAATGGGCATTATGGTGTGTGGCCTTATGTGTAATTGGCATTACGGCGTGTGGCTTTATGTGTAATGGGTATTACGAGGTTTGATAAAATCTGTAATGCGCATTACTGTGTATGCTCTAAAGCAGGGCTGGTCAATTGCGGCCCTCTAGATGTTGAGGAACTACACATCCCAGCATGCCTTGCATCAGTTTCAGCATGGCCACTTAGCAAAACTAATGCAAAGCATCCTGGGATGTGTAGTTCCTCAACATCGGAAGGGCCGCAATTGCCCAGCCCTGGTCTAAAGTGTAATACCACACCCCTTTTTGTGATGCCACACCTCCTTCCCATGAGGACACGCTCCCTTTTTGACACGCGGCAAAACCACGCAAAGGTCCTCCTGCTGTTATGTCTGGATCTGGGACCACCCATTACCATAATTCTATATTCGCCTATGTGCGCATGGTATATCATGCGCATGTACAGCTCCCCTTTGCAAATGGCTTTGGTGTCTTTCATAGTCGCCAAGCCATTCACAAGGATCAGGGCGGAGACCAGGGTCACCCATGGGAATGCCCAGCATTTTATGTGCGTCCCCATGACAAAGCTGGGCGTTCTCAGTGGTACACGGGCAGGACGATGTGTGCTGGAGGGGGAGGGAGCTGACTTAACAGGACGGCAGCCGTCCGCACCATTTTCGTCCTGGTGCTTGCAAATAAAAGTCAGTTCCCACTTACTTCTATTTGTGAAGCCAGGAGAAATAATGTGATGTTCTGCGACCATCTAATTATTTCTCCTGAAGCTGAGGCATGCGGGGATGTGTTTCCATCACACATCCCCCTCACATGGTAGCGAAGGTATTACCGAGCAAACTAGAAATTGGTCCATAGCTCTTTAGAATAAAGTGTTTAATGTTAAGCTATGTTTTATGTCATGTTTATGTTAGAGGGTGCTGATGTGTGTAATTGAATAGAAGATATGGCACAGTATATAAATTCTGTGAATGATCGACTGTTAAATGGATACTGGCTAAAATGACTGATGGGAATACTGGCAGAGGGATGCGGTCTGGTATGTTAAGGTCAGTGGCGTAACTATAGCACCGCAGCCCCCGCGGTCGGGGGGGGGGGCGCTGTGCATATGGGGGCGCCCCGGGGGCTGCGGTGCTATAGTAATCCCCCCGCCCCCCATCCCCCGCATGCTTACCTGTCCGCGCTTCCCGGCTCCCCTCCTGGCTTCAATCAATGCTATGTAGACGGACCATGATAAAATGGCCGCCCCATAAAGCAGACTGTTCTCTGAAACTGTCTGCAGTATGGGGGCGGCCATTTTATCGTGGTCCGTCTGGATAGAATTTATTGAAGCCAGGAGGGGAGCCGGGACGCGCGGACAGGTAAGCATGCGGCAATGGGGGGGGGCGCCCAGATTTACCGGTTTATACTTATTGCTTAGTCACATCTTCCACAGCACATAGCTGAACACGCCTGCATTGTTGTACCACTCCAAAATGACTCTTTCCGTTTTCACATAAGTATGTATGTATGCTCCATTTTTACACTCCTGCTATAATACAGCACAGTATTTTGAATATTTTCTGTGTGAAAGTTTATGGGCGAGATTCTCTATTACAGAAATGCGGAAAAAACCCCGTTATCGGGGTTTTTACCGCATTTCTGTATTCTCTAACCTCCCTCCGCAGTGTCACCGCTGCGGAGGGAATCGCCAGCAAAAGCTGGCGGTTCCCTGCAGAAGCCTATGGGCTTCTTACCGCAGCGGTGTGTGAGGGATCCGTCACCGATCCCTCCCAGCATGCCCTGCGGTCGACGCGTCGGTCTGCGCATGCGCAGACGGACTCCCGGGTCATAGACCCGGAAGTCCAGCAACGGCGCCGCATCGCAAGGGGCAGCTCTTACCGCAAGAGCTGTCCCTTGCGTTAATGACCGCATATTTTAGAGAATATGCGGTCATTAGAAATGCGGTGGCCGGCGAAGAGGGCTGCGGATTTTAGAGAATCCCGCCCTAAGTTGTTTTGATTAAAAAAACAAAACAAAACAAAAAACCCTTTTTAACCTGAAACATAGCAGTGCATCTCTATATCGGGATCTGTAAGATAGATCAACAACATGTGGCCATCATATGCCCCTTTCCCACTGCAGCTAAAAAACGGTAAATTGCTGATTTTCAGTGCAATTTATCGTTTTAAGGCTGCAGTTGGAAAATGACAGAGTTGAAATACCGTTTAAAGTTAAATGGTATTTCAGCAGAGTCCTACACGTTAAAATAACGTTTAAGAGGCAGTGGGAATGCCTCTTAAACGTTATTTAGCCTCCAGGCAGTCCCAGTGCCTGATGAGACCTAGTAGTTCTCACTTTGTGCATGTGTAATGAGTTCACGTGCATAATAAAGAGCCGCTCATTACATATGTGCATATGTAATGAGCGGCTCATTAGTATGCATGTGCACTCATTACATATGCGCAAAGTGAGAACTACTAGTTCTCATCAGGCACTGGGACTGCCTGTACCCCGCATGGACCCCCGCTGCCTCCCCACTGCCCTGCATCCCCGTGCAGGCAAGTACAAGGGGAGGGGAGGTGGGGGCACAGGGCAGGTGCGGGGGGTTAGGCACTCTTTACACTTGGGGGGGGGGGGGGGATTAGGCACTCTTTACACTGGGGGGGGGGGGGTTAGGCACTCTACATTTTACACAGTTCACTGCAATGGGAATGGTACTTGAATGGTATTTAAAATGGTAATCTGCTGCAGTGGGAATGCTAATACCGTTTTAAATACCATTTAAGATTACCAGTACTTTAAACTGGTCTGCAGTGGGAAAGCAGCAATACACAAGCAAAAGGTCAACATGGCTGTGGTCAACATACATTTTTCACTTTTTATTGTTAAGATTTTTCTGACATTTGCATACTTTCCCATGCACGTGGACTATGAACGGGACCTGTAAAGTTTGTTGATCGCAGCACCTATGAGACACCGTAAATTAATTGGGGGTCCACACTCTCATGTGTCAACATTAACATCCAAAACAAGTGAAAAACTCACGTCGACCCTTTCAGGTGTTGACATTTTGCATGTGTCCACCTTCATCCTCATGTTGACCTTGTGCATGCCAATCGTTTTGGGTTGACAGGTTGAACATAGGCTTCCACATTCATCTATATCAGGTGTGTAAATGCATATAATCATCAAGATTAACAAATGAGTCACATTACTCTATTTATCCACAATGTATGTAGCCAGAATAATTGACAGTGCACATATTACATAAAACATGAAAATAAATACATCCCATTTATTATTTCTTTCTGTAGTCCAGATGGATATGACACATTAAAAAATTTGACTCCAGCAGTGCAAAAATAGGCTACTCTACATCTCCAGTGTTAGCCCTCCACTAAGGAGGATCTAAGGAGTCCATTTATCACCATATCGGCCCAATTCGCAAAGCGATAATTACATTGCACAGCGATATCAATTATTGCATGCAGGGACAGGTTTAGCAAGAAAGCACTGTCCATGCAATGCCAGTCCAGTGTCATATCAGGGTATTTTCACGAAACCACCTGACCATGTACCACCACTACCACTGTCACAGATACCAACCTCGGAGCAGAGAAAGCGGTGCAGAAACCAGAATTTGTAGTGAGCCGTGTGAATTTGCCAGCTTATGTTTTTTTTGTTTTTTTTCTTCAGTAAGTTCAGCCAGATCACATTTCCCATTAGCAGTATGGGAAATGCGACCTGCTTACTAAAAAAGATATGACCAAAAAAGGTTTGGAGCAGTCCAGCTAATAAAACACTGATGCATTTAGGTGATACTAAAGTTATGTCGAAACTTATTAACATTAGTTTTAGTAAAGTAATGTGAAAAACTCTGCCCGTAAATGAGGCCCTAGCCGGTAATTGTTTTGCTTCATATTAGAGATTTATTTTCAAATAATGTTATGGTTGCTGCAAGCATACTTCTCTGCTAGTGTGTGACTACCTATCCCACTACCTGGAACCATTTGTGGTATAATTTGTTTCATGGTTTTATAGATCATTAAATATGGTCACTGGACCTGGGTTTAGAACGGTCAAGATAAAAAAAAACACTTATTCCATGAAAGGACAATGTGCCCTCATATTTCATAGACTAACATTGCAGTCCAACACAAGGATTTGCCATGTGCTTCAGTATAGAGCTGTCCATGCATCATGGCAACTACCCAACCTATGAGAAATTGTATCCCTGCTAAGAGATCACAGGTCTAGTATCAGGGGTAGGATTTATAATCTGGGTAAATTAGCACAATTTAATATAACACCCATCCACTTGTCATTGTCAGTAACTTGGGTCTCTGTACACTGGCAGAGAACCTGTTTTTTTGCGTGTCAATTTTAGGACATCACACAGCACAACATTAATTTATTTTAATATAATACATACATAAAATTAGTGGCAGTGTTAACCCTTCATGTCCAGCATGTAGCAACCAGAGATTAAAAAGTATGGCTACTGATTTATTGCAGTCCAGTTCCTGTCCAGTCACTGTGTTATCACGCCTGTGCCAGATTGTGCTCAATTCCTGTGATAATTACAGGTGGAGAGTTCCTATCATTGAGATGCTCCAAAGCACTTCTGTGGAGAAAGCCAGGAAAGACCATGTCATAATTACCCGACTCCTACTACTCCCCTGGAGTTGCAATGGAAGACTCCTATTAAATAGCTCAGCAGCGTGTTTCAGATTTGTGGTGGAAGTACTGATGTCCAATCCCGGAGTCCCCCAGGTGCAGGTTGGCTGATAAATCCGTTCACAGTAAGATCACTTATCATCACTATCAGATGGGCTGGACTCACGGGGCAGCAGGTGCCGTCTGCTTCTTTCCCACAGTTTGTTGACATTGGTGATCTCTGTCTCACTACTACTTGTGAAACTGTCTCTGAAACTGGCCAAAGGAGGGCGCACTTTAGCACCCTTTGCGTTCACCGAGCCCTCTATAGCCTTACGGAGCTGCAAAAATAAGTAAGCAGAATGGTTTATGGTCAGCTGCAAGCAAACTTCCCATCCACAAGGCGCTGACAGACTACCAGCTATGCGGCTACCATGGCTTCTGATGCCCTCATCGTATAGCCAATATTTACCTCTCTCAGAGTCACCATGCCAATTAGTCTCCCTATGGACGTTACATAGGCGTGGTCCATCCCCAGCAAAGAGAAAACGGTGTGTGCCTAAGGACACGGAAAGATGGTAAATATATTTGTGATGACCTCATATACTTCTGCTAATATATTTTACATGCAGGCCCCAACCAACAATAAGGTCATTTACAAACATTTAGCCTTGTGCGGCATTGTCTGGATGTTGGACATAAATAACTCTACAAACAGCATATTTACATGCACACACGCCAAGTACATGTATCTTCCTGTGCTGTAGTATACGCACTAACAGTCATGTTGCACCACACATCAGTTTCCTGCAATAGATACAGCTACAGCTTTTCTGTGTTGGTCGGCATCCAATACATTTATATGATCTCTATCTGAAGTCAAACAGATCTCTGCAGAAATTCACCTTTGAATAGCCCACAATTAGGGTTACCACCTTTCCCCTTTAATTCCGGACACATATTATTTGCACAGGTTCTGTGGAAGTTTAAAACCAGGTGAAATGGAGTCTTGTAGTCAGCCAGCCACAGAACCTGTGTAATTAATATGTGTCCGGAATTAAAGGGGAAAGGTGGTAACCCTACCCACAAATCCATCAGCGCACCCATAGAAACAACTAGCATCTGTGCAAATCTCCGATACATGCTGCTATTCCTCCATTCGGGGAGAAATCTTCCGATATTTGTTTATTTGTTTGTCTTCACAGGATTATCAAGATTAAAATCGCATGTAGAGAAATCCCAACACGTTTCGTCTCAGAGACTTCATCAGGGGAACATAATAATCTTTTGATTATGATTACTATTATGAATAAAGTTGAAAGCTTCCTTTTGTAGAACGTCTTCAATGACTTTATTTACATGGGACTTGATAAACCCTATTTGTCTAACACATACATTTATTATCATGTGTTTGTAAAAAACTGGCAATGAGTTGCCGATAAAAATAAGTGGTTCTGGTATTTCTGTCCGCCTCCTCTGTTATAGGGGTCACTACTGAACCTATATTACGGATGAGGTCCCTTATCCGATGATAAAAAGTATACTCTCCAATGGTACTTCTGGTTGCTTCAGAGAAGGCCTTCTTGCGATTTTAATCTTGATAATCCTGTGAAGACAAACAAATAAACAAATATCGGAAGATTTCTCCCCGTTTACTTCATTGGATTTGGATAATATACATTGTATTTGGACATTTTATCTTTTATCATAACATTGGGTGCCATACCACTATTGGGTAAAGATATTGTGGTTTGTATGTTCCCTACCCCTCAGGGAACTTCGTGGTGAGGCTGCCAAATATAGAATTCAAATTTGTGAAATAGTGCACAGCGCGAGTTGGACAATTGGGGATATATATATATATATATATATATATATATATATATATATATATATATATATCTATCTATATATATATATATATATATATATCTATCTATATCTCTATTTATATATATAGATATATATATATTTGATTCTTGAAATGGTATTACTATGGTCCTCAACAAAGGCAAAATATAAAAATTACTACAGTAACTGACTTGAGTGACAGTTATTTGTATATTTCATATCCTGATAGCAAGGTTAATAAGCTGAAATAAAGGCAAGCCAGACATCATGGAAGACAGAAGGTATGCAGATATAGTATGTGTCTTATGCTTTGTACTTTATGTAGAGAAGTTCTTTCCACCAGCTGGAACGGAGCAGGGTCAATCTTGCAGTTATTGAAATTCATTGTTTCGTCCAGCTGAAGCTCCTCCCACTCTAAGATCTGATGGAAACAAGAGACATTTAAAACAATGTTTTACATAATTTCCCGTTACTAAACCAAAATGCTAACAGAAACTGGAAAGATACTAAAACAGGAGGATTACAGAGCACATGCACTCAACCAGCAACTGTCATACAATCTAAACCAAGGACGGGCCTAGAATTGATTCCAGTTTATGTCTAATATGTTCCTTGCTTGCATGCATCTAATACAGGGGTTCTCAAACTCGGTCCTCAGGACCCCACACAGTTCACGTTTTACAGGTCACACGGCAGGTGCACTCATTACTGACTGACACATTTTAAAAGATCCACAGGTGGAGATAATTATTTCACTTGTGATTCTGTGAGGAAACCTGCAAAACATGCACTGTGTGGGGTCTGGAGGACAGAGTTTGAGAACCTGTGATCTAATAAATACCAGTATATTGAGTCTGTTGAGCTACTCGCCCTAATTCCAACCAATTTCTTTTGGACTAAAAAATGTATGCTATATTGATTATTTTTGCAGCTGCAATTGGTATAGCACATAAGCTGTTTTTACCAATATAAATGAACAGGTTAGATTTACTCCGTGGTACAGCTGTATTACATATTCTATATTATATTTATACACATGCATGATGATAACAGCCTTAGGCCCCTTTCACACACACCGGCAGGTGCCGGGCGGCGAAACCCAACACGGCCAAGAAGTTTACAATGGTCGGTATGGCCACAGCCCGGCAGCCATCCTTTCCAGTGGTGACCGCTGGCTGCAACAGGGCGGCTGGGCCGTGTCCGTCCCGTGTAAATGGACACAATTCTGTCCATTATTAACTGCTGTGTACAGTACGGCTTTTGGCCATGTGGGTTTTTGCCGCCTGGTGTCAGCTATAAATATTCATGAATATTAATGAGAGTGACTAGGCCCTGTTCTTTAAGCTTATTGGCTGTCCAAAGAATCTTTTGGCAATAGCAGTTTATAAAACAAATGTGTACAACATTTCAGGCAGCTATTTCTCAAGCATAGAATGCCTGTAATACCTGTACACTGCAATAAGGCTTCTATATAAGCGGCACGATTAATCTTCCATAAATGCCTGACAGACATAAGTGAATTACTAGCAGACTATCTACAGAAGAAACATGTCGGAATTCATTAGTAAATAGTGCTCTGAAGGAAGAGGGAATTCCAAAAATAAGGACAAATGTAAATCTAGGCCTGATTGATGACTGTCTATTTTAGGACTTATTTAATCCATGACATGGGGAGATGTATCAAAGTTTGGAGAAATAAAGTGGAGAGAGATAAAGAACATGTTCCCAACTGCCATAGGCTGGGTTAGAAAAAAAATTACAGGAGCTAATTGGTGGGTCTCTCCAAGCTTTGACAAATCTGCCCTGCAAATTATTCCTCTGAGTACTCTGCTCAATCAATAACTACAGCTTCTGTACTTTTACCTCAATAATAAAAACACAATGAACTATTCTGAAGTTATCCTGATCTGAATCCCATGGAGCATCTATGGAAAGAGCTGAAGTATGTAGTCTGGGGAAGGCAGTGGCACCCATCACACCGAAGACATCTGTTACTGTAGGCCAAAAGGGAGTGGGCCACAGTACTTGTTAACAGCTACAGAAGTATCATCGAGAGAGATAGTTACTTCAGTACAGTGATTGCCTGTAACGGTTGTGCAACAAAATATTAGCTTAAGAGTCCCAGCATGGTTAGCCATGCCATTTTTATGTATTATTTAAAATATTTTGCTGAATGAAACAAGTAATGCAAATAGAATGAAAAATGACATGTAGATGTCACAAATGTGGGGCTTCTTTTGTCATAGAAGGTACCAACACATTTGTCCATATCTGTAAATCTGAAATACTTTCCAGTAGGCTTAAGGATGTGTATCACAGACCAAATACTTGTCACCTTCTTCTTACTGATCCCATTCTATTAAAGACCACAACATGTAAAGCAAGTTCAAAGCAGACACCCAACAAATCAGACTCACCTGTGACTGTGTCATTGTGTCTATCTCATCCATGTCTTCCCCCTGAAAGGCAGCATATCAGCATCTCAGTTTATCACAGTACAGATATTCCAGAACATCAAGCTGACAGCTTTATCTTAAATGGGACATAGCTATTCTCTCAAATGAGTAGCAAGAAAGGCACAGTAAGAATGCAATCCTGCAGCCATAGGGGTACTTGTGTAATACTTGTGATATATCGCATGCCACTAATTAAGGCATGGGATGCAATGCGACCCGATTTTGAGCCTTATACAAATACAATTGGTATTCACCACAGTGAGCAACAAACAAGCTGCTAGGATGGGCACACTCTGGGGTGTTTCTCCAATCCCCCACAATAAAGACAATTGACAAAGGTGAATGAGTGAACCCTTCAACCAGCGCTTGTGAAACTAAAGAAGGTTTACTTCCCTTCAGTTGTAACAGGGTAATTCCTTCCTCATTTGTAAAGTGTGTCACAGCCTCAGATCGATATACCATGTAAAAACAAGGTTAGAGGATCATCGCATAACACGTCGGTGGAAGTGACTGGCTGTCATCTTTGAGGCTATTACCCACGGACTGGTCTTTGCTGTATGTGACCCGGGATCCATATTGGCATAATGCCATGCCTGTTTGAACTGTAATAACATCACAGTTCATTACCATCTGGTAATTACACCGGGAAGCGGTCATCTATTAGAATGAACTTAGGTCTACAGTCATTAGGTCGACCCCACTAGGTCGACTGGCAGGAAGGTCGACCTGACTTAAGGTCGACATGGGCCAAGGTCGACATGACTTAAAGTCGAATTTGTATAAAGGTCAACATGAGGAAGGTCGACTGGTCATAAGGTCGACATGGGTTTTTTGAGCCGACATGTGCCGACAGGCGGTATTTCATGCCCTACCATCCACTAGGGCGTGGCGGGAGAATAAAATAGTGTGCCGAGCGCAGCGAGGCACCGTGCCCGAAGCATCGCGAGCGATGCGAGGGTCTGATTCTCATTGACAACTGTGTCCATGTCGACTGTGTCGACATTCGGATCAAAAAACAGTGAAAAACCCATGTCGACCTTATGACCAGTCGACATTCCTCATGTCGACCTTTATGCAAATTCGACCTTAAGTCATGTCGACCTTGGCCCATGTCGACCTTAAGTCAGGTCGACCTTCCTGCCAGTCGACCTAGTGGGGTCGACCTAATGACTGTAGACCGAAGTTCATTCTGACAGATGTCCCGATTCCATTACACCTCATTGGTTTCATGCACTACGTCACTTTATTGTATGCTCATTTTTAATGTTTGGATTTTTACCTATGTTTGGATTTTATATGTGTGTCAATTAAATACTGTGTTATGCGATGATCCTCTAACCTTGTTTTTACATGGTATATCGATCTGAGGCTGTGACACACTTTACAAATGAGGAAGGAATTACCCTGTTACAACTGAAGGGAAGTAAACCTTCTTTAATTTCACAAGCGCTGGTTGAAGGGTTCACTCATTCACCTTTGTCGATTTTGAGCCTTCCCCGGGCAGAGTGTACAATTTTAATATCGCATGCCATTATAATGGCATGCGATGCGACGCGATTATACCCGATATTACATTGTACAGGCACCCTGACGCCTGATTACAATGTTAAATGCACCCCCATACCCCATTTTCAATTGTACACCCACCCTGATAGGTGATTACTATGTGAAATGCTCCCCCCCCCCCACCCCCTATTGTTAACGCCACCCCAGTATCAACGCCAACCCGAAGCGTGGCGAGCCCGCGAGGGGTGGCGGTACATGTCCTCCGACCTTTTCATACCCCCACTATCCACGTCGGCGTGGAGTTGATTTTATATAGTGTGGCAAGCCACCGAGCCCGAAGCGTGGCGAGCATAGCTAGCCCCGCGAGGGGACAGGGAATATATGTGAAGTAATCCGCATCACGCTTCGGGCTCGCCACGCTTCGGGCTCGCCACACTATATAAAATCAACTCCACGCCAACGTGGATAGTAGGGGTATGAAAAGGTCGGAGGACGTGTACTGCTGCCCCTCAAGGGGTCGCTGCGCTTGCCACACTTCGGGTTGGCGTTGATAGTGGGGTGGCGTTAACAATGGGGGGCCATTTAACATAATAATTACCCATCAGGGTGGGTGTTCAATAAAAAAAAAAAAATTGGGTCTGGGGGGGCATTTAACATAGGAATCAGGCATCTCTGTGCCTGTACAATTAAAAAGCGGGTCCAATCGCATCGCATCTCATGCGATATGATTGCATGCGTTGCGACACAATTTTTTGTAAAATCAGGCGCCCAGATAATACACAAGTACTGCCATAGGTTTACACAAAGGTTCAGACCGGAGAACAGAGCAATACTATGAATTAAACCCACTGCATCCAATGACATCATTATTTCTGATTGTCCTGAGGACTGTACACAATAGAATTACAATTAAAATACAATATGCACAGATCCAATTAGAGCCATTCTTTATTTATCCTCCTGTGACATCACATCGCTATAAAAAGAGATGATAAAGATAGGGGTCTCTGCCTAATCTAATGCATTTCTTACCTTACTAGGTTATCTCAGTAATAAAACGTATGTGATTTATGTGATGCCACAAGAGGATTAACAAAGAACGTTAATTTTAAAATCTGTCACTTATTGGATAAAATATATTCAATCATTCCAAGTGTTTTTCAAACACTTTATAACACTCCATATGCCAGGATACTAGCAGAGGATGTGTACATGAATATGGGCATGGTTATGTATGTGTGCATGAATACAAGAATCAGAAAAGGGATGTACAGTATAGGACAGTTCCGCCATGGTAGTGGTTTCGAGAAAATGCTATTGTGAAGCACAGGGTAGAGATTATTTGCTTACTTACCTTACAAAACAGACGCATCCGTTTGGGCTTAGTCTTTGAGGGAGACGCAGGACTCTGGGAAGACTTATGTTAGCAACAACATAGAAAGCAAATGGGAGGACTACATGGTGAGTACAATGAAGTGAAATGGCAGAGATGGTTAGTTGGAGAGTAATAGCAGAGACACAGTAGCAAGTAAAACAAATGATATATAAAAATACAGGACCTGTCTTACACCATACATATAACAAAGGTGTTGTGAGAATCTGTATTTCAGGAGCATCTCTTACCTCCATATCGTCACTTAAATCTTTGGCACAGAAGATATTTTTCAGGGCAGCTACTGAGTTATCAGAATCATCTGTAAACAGAGGAGAGTAGGCATTACTTACTGGCTTTTCCCTACTGGAAATGAGATTCTACCTGAGCAGTTCTCAAATACCTTGTGAATACTCAGTCAGGCTACTTTGGTTACGTTTCAGGGCTGGTTTAAGGGGCTTCCGGGTTTCTCCTACTCGAGGTGGGGAAAATGTAGATTCCTCTGTAGCTATCTGAGGAATAAAAATAATAAAATGGCATATACTGTATAAGTAGATTAGAGCTTACATTTAACAAAAAAAACAATATATATCAAAGGTTAATACATCCTCTCCAATTCTCCGGACACATGGGGTACCCATTGACCCCCGAGTACTCCCGATGTTTCACCAATGGTTTTTTTTTTAACTCAGACTATCCAATTAGATTGCCCAATAAAAACACACATCCTCCAGAAAACACACAGGTTCAGTGAAATCAAATTTGATATCCCCCGGGGAGCCAATCACTTGTGATCAGTGATCGTAGATAATTGGAAACCTCCCACAGTCTTTAATGTTCCACGTGCCCCATACACAGCTGCTAATCAACCTCTGCCATGTGCCAAATGCACAGTATCCCTGTGCACCATACACAGGACAGGATGCAGCAAGCCTCCCATGTTCAGTGCTATGCATCAGTATCCCTGTACACAGGACAGGATGCAGCAAGCCTCCCATGTTCAGTGCTATGCATCTTGACACCAATCCCATGCAAATCGGTGTCTATTATCATTGTATGTGTGAAGCACAGGGCAGCCATCCTGATAAGTACTGCAATTTGCACTCACTAGACTTCCGGTGGTGGCGGGTCCTTGGAGGTAACAGATTATCCCTCACAGAGGGCAATGGGAAAATAAAGCCTTGGGGCTTCTTTTGTGTAGCGCCATCTATCTAGCGGCCAAACCTGTGAAAACGGCATCCCATCCACAGCCTCCAATGCCCAACATGTTCCATACAGTCTTCAATACAACAAATTCCAAGAACAGCCTCCATCACGCCTGATGCCTGTGCTGCAGAATGCCTGTGCTTCTTCCACAATCTCTCTGGTAAACTCCATTCTCCACCTCACATAATATTATTAGTCCTGTCATATGAAGCCTAACAGATCACTCATCTCCTGATTTACTCTGTACTGCTGGGGGGGGGGACCTGTCAGAGCTGGACACTCCCATAGGGGTGCAGGGGATGTAATCAGCGCAGTCTCCTGATGCGTCCTAGTCACATACAATATACATATTAAACCGCACATAAGATTTGAGCTTTTGTTTTGACCAGTTTTCTTCTGACACAATAGAAAGAACAGCCTGGCAATTGTATTATTGTTTACACCGGCTTGACAATGTCTACTTTAGAAGGTAGAATATATTTTTTATATGTACGTTTTAAAAAAAAAATCATAATTTCATGTAAATTTAAGAAAGTAAGGTGGCCATACACAGGTCCGACTTGTCTGATGCACAAGTCGGACCTGTTTGGCTATGAACTTCCCTGGCAGCTCCCCGGGAGGGCTCCTTTCCGACTTGGCACTTGATGTGCCATTTTTTAAATGCAATAAATTGCATTTACATACTGTATATTGCATGTAAAAGAACTCTCAGAAATCGGATGCAATACAGGAACCGATGCACACAGGATCCGATCTGATGTCAAACATCTTCAATTTGGGTCAATTTCACCAGATATATTGGCCTGATCAATCGTAATCGGATGAAATTGGCCCAAATCAGACCCTTGTATGGGCACCGTAAGAGGTTGTCTGACTAATAAATAGAAATAACACACAGTGTGGTTCTCCTATGTATAATACATCACACAGAACTGATTCACAGTAAATGTAAAGAACACCCATGGTCACAGAACAAATACACTGTGACATCAGAGCCATCTATACATAGTGTACTAATTAGACACTTATCCTCATTTTAGTATAAATAAGGTCATTTTGAACATCCAGACACTTACAGAAAGCAACTTTGTTGTATTTAGACTGACAGTCTGAGCAATAACTGTGCCCAATATTTTGCTGGTGTCAGCAAGTTATTTCCCTTTGCCCTTAATCTGCCAGGTGTCCGGACAAGCATCCAATTAGGGAGATGTGGATTTTGCTGTATGACATCCTAATTAGTTCCTACAGCTGCCTGGCACCATTCCTCTGAAGGATGACTATGCACTGGTGCAGATGCACACTCCAGTCTCGGACACTTATTTTCATTAGCATTATTGGTTTTGGCACTTACTGGGCACTGGCACCTGGTAGGTAGTGTGCACACTGCCGGCCACTTCTAACAAGACATCCTTAAGTAGCGGTTTTATTTAGCAAAAGCAAAAGCACAAATGTAACTGGTAAATGTGCAGGACTCCCACTATCCCTCCCTGACAAGGCTTCACTGCAGCCCTCTGTTCCCTAATCTGCAGGGGAACTGAACTCCACTCCAACTGTTACAGACACTCCGCTAGGATTCCATTTGCCCTTCTTTTTAGGGGAAGGCATCTTCTCACAAGCGTTAAACACATTGTGGTTTCCTAAAAATATAAAGTACACTTTACTTAGCCTGTGTACATGAGTCACATTTTTAAGTGGTGTACATAGATGCAGCCAACTCTAATTTAAACCATAAAAGTGAAATGAAGGTGACGATGTCCTTTAAGCAGTGACATAGCGGTGATGGCAGGAAGCTGCTATAACATTCACCTGGAATCGCACAGTGCTCTCCATTTCTTTTCTTCCCCCACTTTCCTTCTCTCGCAGCTGCTGCAGGCGACGCTTTCTGCTGAGCTGAAACCGCAGCAGAGATACCAGCTGAGAGCATTCAATGGAGCCCAGCAACACCATGGACTCTGGGAAAGGAGACAATCACTGCATCAATATTTTATAGCATCCTCTTCCACTGCACACACTTTCATATTCTTAATATTAATGATGTAGAATAAAAAATACCAGCTAGAGGAAAGCAATGGTTTACTTGGAAATTCTGAGTTACGGCTAGCTGGTTAGCCATACAGACAATAACATGTTATATACAAGTACAATGGTTAGGCAGTGCTGGAAGTGAGGAAATACAGAAGAGCAGCTCACAGTTTATATACAAGTAAAACTGTACTCTCCGTACTAATCTCTGAGCTTGGTCTTTGAGCATCAGCCATGAAAGGCTAATTGGTGTAGTTACAGCAGTTTACAGCGAGCACCCACATGCAGGGAACGATGGGCGCATGTATTAAGCCTGGTGAAGTAATAAAGTGGAAGGTGATAATGCACCAGCTAATCAGTTCCTAACTGTCAAGTTACAAGCAGGGTTTGATAAATGACAGTTAGGAGCTGACTGGCTGCTGCGTTATCACCAGCCACTTTATCACTGCAGTAGAAAGATGTACAATGGCATGGAAGGGATCCTACATCTCAAGTACACTAAACACATCACAGTCAGCCAAAAGCATATCTATCACTTCACATAAATCCTTTCTAAATTACTGGTGCACCTCTGTAACCTAAAGCACTGCACACCTTGGTGCACCTAGGTTTTGTGGAATAAACTCCATAAACTAGAAAAGAACCCGGTTATTGCAGAGGCAGAAAATCTGAATTTGTGCAAAGGTGTACAACCTGCATCTGTATCTGTCTGTGCATAAAGCATGAGTGCATATTAAGGTTATCATATGTTTACCAGCAGGAGACTAATCTGTCGTTTATTTCATAATACTCAATAAAAGTGGGAGGCCAATTTCTACTGAAAACTATAAATGCTGAACATCGGTCAGGTGACTCTTGTGCTATGCAAAAGGGTACCATCTAAGAAGTGCAGATATCACGGAGGTCTGGTACAAACAGGTACCATCTACAAGGTGTAGATATCAAGGAGGTCTGGAACAAAAGGGTACCAGCTACAAGGTGCAAATATCATGGAGGTCTGGTACGAAAGGGTACCGTATAAGAGGTGCAAAAATCTTTGAGGTCTGGAACAAAAGGGTACCATCTAAGAGGTGCAGAAATTACTGAGGTCTGTAACAGGGTACCAGCTACAAGGTGCAGGTATCAATGTGGTCTGGAACAAAAGGGTACCAGCTACAAGATGCAGATATCAATGAGGTCTGGAAAAAAAGGATACCATCTAAGAGGTGCAGAAATCACTGAGGTCTGGAACAAAAGGGTACCATCTAAGAAGTGCAGATATCACGGAGGTCTGGAACAAAAGGGTACCAGCTACAAGGTGCATATATCATGGAGGTCTGGTACGAAAGGGTACTGTCTAAGAGGTGCAAAAATCTTTGAGGTCTGGAGCAAAAGGGTACCATCTAAGAGGTGCAGAAATCACTGAGGTCTGGAACAAAAGGGTACCAGATACAAGGTGCAGGTATCAATGAGGTCTGGGAAAAAAGGATACCATCTAAAAGGTGCAGAAATCACAGAGGTCTGAAACAAAAGGGTACCATCTAAGAGGTGCAGAAATTACAGGTCTGGAACAAATGGGTACCATCTGAGAGCTGCAGGTCTGCAACAAAAGAGCATTGGGGTAGCCACCAGATTAGTATAGATTTATATAGAAATACAATTTTTTTCCATATAAATCCTAATACTTTCAGAAGTAGTAGATTGCCGTTTACATCTCTACTATTCTTCATATATTTAGATCTATCTGCATATTGTGCTCATCTCATCAATAACTGACCGCACTTCCACGGTCTCTGACAGAACTGTATTTCTTCATTAACATTTCCTTCTATAACCAGTTTGCTGGTTATTCTGCATTGGGGTAACATACATCCACTGTACAATAATGGTGCAGGAATTATTGTTTATATATGGTTTATATAACACAATGGGTACTTGTTTCCTAGCACGGCGCCCACGATTTTCATCTTATGCCATAGTTTAGTTTGCATCGCATGCGACCCGATCGCATGCGATGCGATCAGACCCGATTTTTTAATTGTACAGGCACCCTGATGGGTGATTACTATGTAAAATGCACCCCCATTGTTAACGCCACCCCCGAAGCGTGGCGAGCGCAGCGAGCCCGTGAGGGGCGGCGGTACGTGTCCTCCGACCTTTTCATACCCCCACTATCCACGTCGATGTGGAGTTGATTTCATATAGTGTGGCGAGCACCGCGAGGGGACGCGGATTACTTCACATGTATTCCGCGTCCGCTCGCCACGCTTCGGTCTTGGGGGCTCGCCACACTATATAACATCAACTCCGCGCCGATGTGGATAGTGGGGGTATGAAAAGGTCGGAGGACGTGTACCGCCGCCCCTCGCTGCGCTCGCCATGCTTCGGGTTGGCGTTGATCGTGGGGGTGGCGTTAACAATGGGGGGTGCATTTAACATTGTAATCACCCATCAGGGTGCCTGTACAAATAAAAATCGCATTGCATGCCATTGTAATGGCATGCGATGCGACGTGATATTAAAATTATACAGTTCGGCTCTAAGGACCCGAAAATCGGGTCCCATCGCATACCTTAATTAGTGGTATGCGATGGCATACAATGGGCGCTGTGCTAGGAAACAAGTACCACACAATGTTGTTATAAAGAATGTTACCATTCTCACTCTCTAGCCCACACATGCATGCCAAAATGGTCCACTATTGGGTGCATACACACTGGGTGTTTTTGCCCAGCCTTTATGCACAGCACTAAAGGGGAAAATCACTGGGCATACACACTGAGCAATTTTCGCCTGTTCAAGTGATTTCCCCCGGTGTGGGTGGCTATGGAAAGCAGACCATTCTGCCACTCATCTGCTGGTAATACCAGCAAATGAGCAGCGGAGGCCGGCAATGATGCGGGAGCGAGCACCGCACTCACCGCCGGGCAATAAGCTTTGGAGCTGAAAGCAGGTCAAACGGTAAAAGTGAGCTGATAATTGCCCAGCGTGTATTGTTCTTAACAATTCAGGTATTACAGATATTCATGGCTCAGCACAGATGGTCAACTTATATTGAGTGAGGTACTAATTTAGGGGCAGATGTATTAAGACTTGGAGAGTGATAAAGTTGAGAGATATAGATTATCAATCAAGCCTTCTAAAAGCACTTTGAGTTCTATTGGAGAAAGAGCACTAAAATAATAAAAATTAATAATAATTTCATTTATAAATGGTCATTTTTCATACACAGCCTGTAACATAACAGTTAGAAGATGTTTTATCACTTTCCAAAGCTGCGTGTCCCTCCTCCTCGCCCATCACCCAGTTATATTACAGAAGATGGGACATTTGCACTAGACAGCAAAAAACCTGGCACAGTGCCAGAGTTGTTACTTTCATTGTGTGGGTGCCATCTTCCTAAGATATCACTGGGAAGATGCCGCCAACCTTAATTATATGTATACTTGCAGCGGACCCAGGCCCCTCCAGCAGCACGTGCATGGATATCTCCCTCTCATCACTACTGAGTACATCTGCCCCATTGACTGAGGTACCATTTAACTCACCTGTGGCCAAGTATGGATATACGTAAAACCAGAACTGTTAGTACTCCTTGAGGGCTGATTGGGAACCACTGATAATCCTGTTGATAAATGGTGTATGGATTGTGTACATTTATACTACTGATCAATAAGGTAACTCCCAATGCACAAAAGCATTGACGTGATTTACAATGGAGGGAATGGTAAAGGGCAAATATTTCTTATTTTACTTCACTCATTTTTTGTTGCTATGGAGACCAGGCATTTTCAGTTGCTATGGAAACAAAGCTGGTTAGGTAAAGGAGAAATGAGGGTGATCCTGGAGTGACACTTCCATAACCATAGCAGGTGGTGTGACTAACAGAATAACCCCTTCCACAGACATGTGGCCTATAACCCCATCCCTGTAATTACGCCTCATGCCATACTCTGTGCAGAATCATTTCACTTTTGCTTAAAGAACAATTCACAAAACAGAAAAGTTAGACCAAAACAAAACTAAAAATATTAATAAATGAAAAAAGAAAATGAAAAGCATGTGTGGTAATGGAAAAATCATAGTAACACAATTGGCAGAAATACAGAAAGTTTAGCAGTTATACAGTACTAACTGATCACTTTAAATACAAAAATAAGAATGGACTCTCCCCTGCTCCAATGTGTCATGACATTGATTGCACTGTGTCCTTAATAAATCATAAACTGAAAATTTCCATTTGAAAGAGTATTTCCCTGGACTCTAGAAGAAAACGTAAACTCATTGGTTTAGGTCTGTTACACAGCAGTCTATGCACATATGTTAAAACCTGCCATTAGTAATAGTGAGTGGTGTGGTATAGCTGTTCGTCAGATGGGATTCCAGCGGTCAGTATACCGACATCAGAATCCTGACCACTGGTACTCCGAAAGGAGGGCGATCAGAAAGAAGCCCCTTGCTGGCTCTGTGGTGTGCCACACGTTCTTTTCTTCATCAATATATTTTATTAAATTTATAGCAAACAAAAAGGGGATACAAAAAAAAGAAAGGGGTAAGGGGGTAACAAGAATAGGGGCATGGGATGCACACAGTAATAACATAAAAAGCAAAGCTTGACATAAAGAACAAGACAACACAAAATAATAATAAATCATAGCCGGTCCCGCTCCTTCAGTAACATATTCATGCCAGGCCATCCATTTTATGATTGGGGTAGAAGGCGTGGAAGAGCACGGGAGAAATTTGGTTTCCATGCTGCGGCTAGTGTGGCCCTCACCACGATACATATTTGTCCCAGCAAATACCTACAGTGTGATGGGACCTCAGGGGGGTAGAGATGTAATAGTGCTATCGGTGGGGTTGGGCTGAGGTAAAGGTCCAAGACCTTATTGATCATCCGAAAAACTTCCAACCAGTAGTCATGCAATACAGGACCAAAAGACATGAGACAGATGGCCAACCTTGCCACAGTTACTCCAGCAGTGTTTGGAGCAGGATGGCCAGAAGTTATGTAATCTATCAGGTGCAAGGTACAATCTATATACGTTCCCATTGGCAGTCAGATATTGTAATGTCAAGGAGCATTGGACTTTTAAGATTTGGGTAAATTAATGACATCATCCTACCAGAAGGAGATTTCCTTACTAGTCTGAGCTGACATTAAACGAGACAGTACAGATTGAGATACAGCACTGGGGGAGTCAGGCTCTGGAACCAGTGACGAATCTGGAAGTAAATACATAGTTCCCTGGATGGAATGGGTCTTAAAGCTGAGGAAACGTGGATAGAGAGTTTCCATCCAGGATGTCACCTAATACACATATATTACACCGGAGTCACAGATATGTTCAAATTGGGAACCAATATAGCGATGGCTTGCAACAACTTTGCTGCAATTGGGGGGCTTCAGTCAGGCAATTTGAAAACTAGTTTGTCCCTTGCACGTATAGCAAAAGAAGTAGAGGGGAGTAAGGGCATGTTTGGCAATCGTAATTTTCCATAGTATATCTACGATGGGATATGCGGAACATTTAGTATGTTCAAACATTACGCAGGGAGATGTAAAGGTATCAGTTATCCAGTATTTTAGTTGAGATAGGAGAAAGGCATCCTGATATGTGGACAGAATCGGGAAGGAATAGACCTCCATGGTGTCTGGGTAAAACAATGTGGGAATGAGCCAATTAAGGTGGGTGAGATTTCCACAAGTGTTTAGTGAGTATGATCCTACATTCATCCAAGCATTTCCTGGGAAAAATAAGGTGATTATTCAGAATAAATAATGAGCTTTGGAAACAGAGACTTATTAAAAGTGGCCAAAGGAACCAACCATGAAAACTCATAGAAGAGCCAAGACAAAGTCAAAGTTTGGGGGGTGACAATGAGGGGTGGTAACTTCACATCAAAGACTGCTGAGGTAGAGGGAGGCATGCGGATTTCTAAGTATATGATGAATTTGGTATTCCAATTGTATGGATAAAGGGAAAGTAAGATTGCCACTTTTTAAATTTATCGTCAAGGCATCAGATTTAGGGGGAGATTCTCTAAACAAGAAATGCGGTAAAAACCCCGTTATCGGGGTTTTTACCACATTTTGGGATGCTGTAAGCATCCCCCGCTGGGTTAACGCGGCGGGGGGCATCGCCAGAAAAATCTGGCGATGCCCCATAGAAGCCAATGGGCTTCTACCGCATCCCACCGCTTCCCCGCAACAACCCACCGCCGCCCCGCACGGACCCCCGCCGCCCCACATCGCCCCCTCACCTGTGTCCGGGCAGCACAGAGCAGTGCTGCCCGGACCTGTGACCTCCTTCCTGCACTGATCCTCTTCTGGGTGCAGGGAGGAGGAGAGCCCGGCGCAGCAGCAGCAGCGCTGGGTGTGTGAGGGAGGGGGGAGCCGCCGGGACCTGCTGGGACCCGGCGACTCTCACCGCAAAGGACAGCTCTTAACGCAAGAGCTGTCCTTTGCCATAATTATCGCGTATGTTAGAACATATGCGATATTTATAATTGCGATGGGCGGCGAGGGGGGCGGAGATTCTTAGAGAATCTCCCCCTTAGTCGTGTTACTCTACTATAAGGAACTTTACTAAATGTAGTCAGAAGATCATGAAGATGTGGGAGGGTGGAGGTAGGTGTTTGAGACAAAAAAAGGACATCACCCTCGAAGAGACATACAGTTGTGCCCATATGTTTACATACCCTAGCAGAATTTGTGATTTTCTGGCCATTTGTCAGAGAATATGAATGATAACTCACAAACATTTCTTTCACTCATGGTTAGTGGTGGGGTGAAGCCATTTATTGTCAAACAACTGTGTTTACTCTTTTTAAATGAGAATGACAACAGAAACTACCCAAATAACCCTGATACAATTACTGATTAGTGATTATAGTGCCCATATGCCAGCCTCTTTCCAAGCCCTATTTCATAGTGATATGCTCACACCATTTACTGCAGAGCAGCGTGTCATAGGAAGCACTCAAAATATTTCAAGCACCTAATTTAGCTTTGATATCTTTTTAAATCTTTTTAACTACTACTAGTCTTGAAGCAACACAAACTTTCTTTGTGTTGTTTGTAGAGAGGTATATGTGAAATAAGTTATGGGGCCTAAACACTGGGCGATTTTAGCCCATTTTTTAAGCAATCTGACTAGAGTTGAGCACAGATCGCTCTGTGTGTATGCCCCCGAGTTCCGGTCCTGTGAGTCGCCATTGCCTGACTAGATCTTAACTACATATAGTCAAGATCTAGTCAAAACACCAGTGTTACTTATCATAGAACAATGGATAGCACAGATCACCCAAACACACATTGCTACGTGTGTATGGGCAATCTAGCAAGCCCTGTGTGCAAAGTGATCTGACTAGAATAGATCTCTCAGTACACTGGGCTAATAAACATTGCCCTGTGTGTATAAGTCTTTATGTTTATAGGTTTTATTCTGAAACCGGACATTGTTGCAAACAGTAATTGCAAACAGTGCTTTGGGGAAAGGTGCCAATTCGTATGGCCTTGAGGGGAGAAGTGCAAGCTTGCCATCAGATCTGATCTTGTCCTTGCAGAAAAGCACATTCGCACTGCGGGCAATTACTGATACACTGCGCATGGTACATGGCTCACAGTATGCATGCTCGAGGCAGTCCTGCGATGAACTCCTGCAACTAGTTCTGTTGGCTGGCCACTCACAAGGTGACTGACAGCAAGTCTAGAGCTACGCGGCTCCTGCGATGACTTGTGCTCGATGTAAAAATCATTAGATGACGATCCTGTTCTGATGGATCTCGGACGTATTCGTAGAGGTGCGAACGGATGTGCACCTGTAATACATCCATTGGCACGGCGTGCACATTAACTTACAAGGTGGGATTTCACTGGAGTCATGTCTGAATTACACCCATAGGGCGAGATGCAGTGTAAAGTGTAAAAAGCAGTCAAACCTCCGAAATATGCAGATTATACACAAAGCCCAGAATGCGATAGATTCCATGGCTTGTTTGCAGTGGGCAACACAATTTTCAAATTGGCAGTGCCCTCCATGCTTTGAGGGATCAAACTGGATACATCCACGCCCCCCGTGATGCGTCACTCAACGCATTGTGCAGATAGGACTCTGGGTCCTAAACCTGGAAGTGCTATTATTGCAAAGGAAAGCGGTTACCACAAGAACTGCAAATCTTTGCTAAACTCTTCATGCATACAGTGTTACTAGATACCAATATGCGTGCGTAGAGAGCCGGGATGCATCTAAAAAACAAAACCAGCGGCATCCCACCCATAGCGAGGTGCTAGAAGGACTGGTAGGCACACTGGCACTGAGAGAGATGTAGTGGTGGTACTGGTCAGCATTTACTTGTAGTTTGTAAATGAGCCTGTGTCTCATGGGAAGAGCACAGCTCCTTCACCTATGTCTCATCATACCTGCTGTTTCTACCAATGCCAGGTTCTTCATGCGGCAGTCTGTGAGCAGCTCCTGTAGTTCCCGGTACTTGGTGTTCAGTGTCACAAAGGGAATGTTTCTCAGCATTATGTCCTCCACCCGCACATTGTACCTCCTGCAATGCAAACATAACTAATGTACGTCACACATCTGCCAAGAGGTCTAATCATAGTTAACTCTTAAGATCTGAATCGTGTTTTAGCACACGTTATCATTTCTAGCACCTCACATCCGTATGTTTATTCTTGGTAAATTAGCCGAGTATGAAGTCTCTGCCTTTATTATAGTGATAAAAAACTACAGCATACGGGGTATTTAGTAAATAAATTGTAATACAAATTTAATTAACAATAATAAGATGAATTACAATTATTCTGTCAATACAACATATCGAATACTCACTCCTGATGGCCAAACCCCAGTTCTGGGAGGTAGGGCAGCTTCTTGATGCGGATAATACTGTCGTAAAGGGACGGCTGCAGACTCTGGGCAACTGCATTTGCCAGAATGACTGCAATCATCACTGGAAGGATATGAGAAATCTGCCCTGTCAGCTCAAAGACGATGACAGCGGTGGACACGGTGTGTGTGACAGCTCCAGAAAGTGCAGCCGCTCCTAGGAAAGGCAACAGAGCAGGGGTATTCAACATTGGCCCTCCATCTGTTGTGGAACACCACATCCCAGAATACCCTGCCAGAGCAGCTACTGGTTATTTTGGTGCCCTGAGCCAGAAAAAGCAGTGTACACCTCAACCAGGGACATAAGGCGAGCCCTCGCCCAGTGACAGTACTTGCTATGATGCCCTTTCCCGTGTGTGTGTGTGTGTGTGTGTGTGTGTGTGTATATGTATGTATGTATGTATGTATGTATATCTAAAAATAAAGGGAACACATTGCGTTTCGTCATCAACGGACTTGTCCGTTGATGACGAAACGCGTTGGGGCGTGGCCTAGCGTCGATCTGCTGTGTTGAGCTGTGTGAGTGTAACCTCTCCGTCACTCTGTGAGATTCACAGATCCACGCTGTTAAACACTGCGGTTGTGACAACCGTCAGTAAGGGTACGTTACCCATTGCTTTTATGTGTTCTTAAAAGCTTTTTATGTCAATAATGACATTACATATTGCACTATGGAGCGCTCCTTTGCTTCTTTTATAGATTGATTGACCTTCAAAATCCGGGTGTCTAATCAGGAGCTGCCGGTCGTATAACAGACTGGAGTGCAGGAATCTTGGATTTTGGTTCTATTTTTAACCCATGTTGCAACTGGACGTTTGTGGGACTTGCACACTTATTTATATATATATATATATATATATATATATATATATATATATATATATATATATATATATATATATATATATATATATATATATATATATATATATATATATATATATGACAAAAAGTAGTTGTGTCCTTCCCTGCGCTGTGTAGGTAGCTGCACTTCTAAGTACCTCACTGTTAATAGCTCACTATCAGGATACTGGCGTTCACTCCTCAACAGATATTCTACCCCATTGTGCCTAACTATCTGGTGAATTGGATCATAAACATCTGAGGTGGACCAGTGATTGTCAGGGCACCCTGTATGTTGACATACAGACGTATTTCCCGTCACCATTTGGTATTTATAATCTTCATACCCACCACTTTGGACATAAGGGTCGATTAACACTCCCACGGAGTCCTATTCTCAGCCCTAAAATCACCTTCATATTAAGGCTGTGACACCATACCACAGTAAAGACTATCACCGTTTGGAAACCGCCATCCGTTCTAAAGGACAGGTGTTTTCAGCATTAACCCCTTCCCGACGCAGCATGTTTTTGCCTTCCTGACAGAGGCCTTTTTTTCAAATCTGACATGTATCACTTAAGTGGGGATAACTTTTTTTTGCTTTTACTTATCCCAGTGATTTTGAGATTGTTTTCCCGTGACACATTGTACTTTAAATTAGTGGTAAATTTTGGTCGATAGCATTTTTTTTTTTTTGTGAAAAATACCAAAATGTCGTAAAAAAATGGAACATTTTGCTATTTGCAAAATGTTACATTTTCTGCTTGTGAGACAAATAATCATACCACTCAAAATAGTTAATAACTAACAAAGACCATATCTATACTTTATTAAAAAATCATTATTTTAACCTCCTTTAATTTTTTTGGACACTAGGGGGCAGCAGCGTCTAATTTTTACACATCACACATTTCAACGCTGATTTTGGCTGTTCATGTTTGAACAGCCAATCACAGCGATCGCCCATGACGGGGGGCATAGCTGCCCCCCTGGGCAATGAGGGAGGATGTCTGCTGTCAGGGACAGCAGACATCATCCCTCTGTCACCGCGTCTCTGGACGCGGTGGCACTTTAAAGTCATGACGTATATATACGTCATGTGTCGGGAAGTACATCCCGGCCATGACGTATATATACGTCAAATGTCGGGAAGGGGTTAATGTTGATTATCAATCCTGTTGATTCTCAGTCCTTTGTGCATGTAAAAAAAAACCCTGATGAAGTCTTTTTCAAGACGAAACGCGTTGGGTTATTGAAACTGCATCCTAAAGATGAAATCCTGATGTGATCATCGAATTTTTAATAAAAAGTAATTTTAACTGTATTCTGTGTTTTTGCACTATACTCATTTCAAGGTGGTTGTAAAACCTTTAGCGCTCTCCACTCTCTCTTTTTCTCTTTGTTGCATTCTATCTCCCACTAACAGGGGGGATTTGTGGAGTAGCTGCTATACTCTATCGGGCGCTTTTTTGGGTCACTCTCTGCCTTTATATATATATATATATATATATATGACAAAAAGGAGTTGTGTCCTTCCCTGCGCTGTGTAGGTAGCTGCACTTCTAAGTACCTCACTGTTAATAGAGGTACAGAATAGAGAGAGAGAAGAAAGGGTATAGAACATACATATACACACACACACACACACACACACACATATATATATATATACATATATACACACACATATATAGATTCACACACACACTATAGAACACCCATATGCAGTACAGTATACAGTCAGTCCTTTTTTACGGTCATTTATGCACTTCATTTGAAATCTCTTTGTTATTTAGTTACATAATCCTTTATTTTCAACCTCACATTTCTTAGCAGTCGTACCCTGGGACCCTCAATCACACCATCCTCCCAGGATTCAAATCTCCGACCTTGCATTCAGAAACCTCACTGATTGTTCCTTTATGGCATGTATGATAGCATTTTCAACTGTGTGCCCTAAATAGAGGAACGTGTGACTGGAGGTGATTATGGGCATGAGGGGGAGATGGCGGCGGCCAGGTGATTAAAGAGGAGGAAGTTGCAAGTGAGTTTGATAATAAATAAAAATGACAGGCTCTGCAGAACAGCGCCCCCTGCCTTGCTGTGCCCTGCTTGGTGGCACATGTAGAACCACCATAGTTACAGCCCTGTGCCCTGCCAAACTGCAAAATTGTGTCAGGGCATGCTGGGATGTGTAGTTCCACAACAGCTGCACTAGTGCTTGTATATAGCAGAATTTGTAAAATACTGAAGTGAAAACAAAATCTTATCTTACCGACAACTGCGTAACCACCAGGTACAATTCGATATGTGCTGCCATCACTGTGAATGCCATCTGGGAACCAGGCAGCCATACTCTCGCCAACCAGCCTGCCAAATGCAGCACCTGCAGTAGGCATGTGGAGAGGAACATACTGTACATGTCACATTTATGAGCACAGAATTGGACATTTCTTTTGACGATACATATAATATAAATGCAGTATGTTTTATTGTGGGAATTTAAAAAGAAAAATCCAAGAAATCTTAAAAAAAAAAAAAAAAAACTTGCACCATTAATTCATCACGAACAATGGTCATTTTGTGAAATGATCCAATATTTTTGAGATTAAAGTCCAGTAGCATGCTTGACCAGACAACTAACTGGGCAGTATATAAAAGTATTTCAGTGTTTACACAACAGTTAGTGACAGCTTAGTTGTAGGCTTAGTTGTGCTATGCCTAATGGGCCCTACACACGAGGAGATTTTGCTGAGCGATCTGAGCATTGTAGATCGCTACAGTTCTAAGTTTTGTAAGAGAAAGACTGAGAAAAATAACCGACCCTGGTAGTTACAGCGAAGTGTAAACTCACAACGCGCGCTATCCAGCCTGGGTCTAGCTACATCGCTTTGACAGACACTGGGGCCCTGCACAGGTCCTGAATCTGCCGCAAT
>NC_139219.1:216092938-216145438 GCF_055691185.1 Crinia signifera
ATTTGCTTCATTTGTTTCTACGGGATGCAGTTAATATCCCGGCGGTCGGGATCCCGGCGTTCAGAATCCCGACGCCGGAATACCGACACATTCTCCCTCCGTGGGTGTCCACGACATCCCTGGAGGGAGAATAAATTAGTGTGCCGAGCGTAGCGAGGCACCGGGCCCGCTGCCTGGCGAGCGCAGCGAGCCCGCAAGGGGGGGGCGATCCACGTCCCCCCCTTGTCGGCATTTCGGCTGTCGGGATTCCGGCGTCGGGATTCTGAACGCCGGGATCCCGACCGCCGGGATTCCGTACTGAATCCGTTTCTACATCTACTCACCTGTAAGGAATGTTGCCAGATAGTTTCTTTTTTTGCTTACCTCCTCGCTAACAGACCTAATACGGACTGTGAGTGCTCTTACTAGGACCAGCATCCATACAGCCAGGCTCGCAGCTTCACAGCAAATCCAGGCTTTCAAAAACGCTTTTTTTTTGCATAGTTAGATGTGACTTAAGGCTAATATGACATGGACAGGCCTGTATAATCTGGTGACATTTTAGAAGTTCTGGTTTTTATCCAAATATAAGACTAAATAACACTAGTGTGGTTTTATATTTATATTGCCTATGGTCCCAGCACAGCCAGTATGTCTCTGATATTACACAGAGAGAGGAGGAAACAGTTGGGGTGGCTAAGGGGGGTATGGATCATAGGATAGACAGCAACTAGGTCGACAAACATAAGGTCGACATGCAGGAAGGTGGACATGGTCATTAGGCTGACACAAGCATTAGGTCAACATGGGGAAGGTCAACAGTCAAAAGGTCGACATGGTTTTTTTTACCTTTTTTTTTTAATGTCCCGAATTTCAACACAGTCGACATGGACACTAAAACATAGCACTGTGTCCCCTCGCATTGCTTGCTGTACTCTGCATGCTTCAGGCACTATTTTATTCTCCCACCACGCCCTAGTGAATATCGCCTGTCGGCACATTTCAGCTCAGTAAAACCGTTGTTGACCTAGTGACGTATTCCGCTAAGGGAGTTCCTATGCTGACTATAATACCCCGTTCTCACTGCCGCAAAAAAACGGGTATTTGCCAGGGCAAGCAGTAATTTCCCATGTCCTGTCTCAGTGTGAAAGGGTCTTTGTGAAATTCCTGGGTGTTATGCCCTGGGAATTAGACACGGGTTTTTTGCAGGGTTTTTCCTGAGTAATACACGGGTGTATGGCAGTGTGAACAGCACAGACCCAGGTTTTTCTCACAAAATGCAAAAAAGCAAGTTCATTGGGGGATGAAATCATGTGATATGTGACAGCCAGCCAATAAAAGCTGTTTTTTAAACAGCCAATCACAGCAATTTGTACAAATTTCCCAACACCTAATCAAATTTCACACACTTGTTGGAAGGCAGACCATGGAAAGCAGTGTGAAATGGGCAGACATGGGAAATTCCCGGGTCTGAGGTGCAGTATGAAGGGGGTCTATTGAGCTGAGAAGCTCTGTGCCCCACCAAAAATCCGGCAAGAAAAACCCAGGATTTTGCAGGGGCGGCAATGAGAACGCAGCATAAGGTATGCCTCAGAAGTTATGTTATGTCAGGACTGGAGCAGAATGCTGAGGCTGTAACAGGCATATCAGGGTTTCGTTTTTTAGCACTGACTTAAAGATTTGGGGGAAAATAAACATTTCCAAAAGGAGCTGAATATTCAAGTAAATTCCTGCAGTAACGGGTGGGGAAACACAAATAGGAAATGTGGCAATATAGGACATTCGCCAGATCTGATTGGCTCACATTCCTAGCAGATCCAAGGAAATGGCCAGTCACACACACACAACAACACTTTTGTTCATACAGATGTCTACAGACAGAGTGGGCTTAATATTACACAAGAATAACAAATGTGCTTTCAATAACAGCCAATTGTATAGTTGGCTCCACAAGACATTAGGGCTGAGAGGCGTGTAGAAGTAATAAAGACAGGGAGGAATGAAGCTAATGTTTAAGGGTTGATTTGAAAATTACAGTATAAAAGATAGGACTATAAAACACACAGTCATGAAAAGAGCTAATTGAGTTGTTAGCAGCAAACGAGAGCCTTATGAGATGGATCACACGCATCAGAGGTGGATTTAGACTTCATGGGGCCCTATGCAAATTACCAGTTTGGGGCCTCCCTTCCTCAGACAATCCATAGCACTATATTTTTGTCGCAGATTGCAGGGGACATCGATAGTGTACCTTGGAGCGTCCACAGTTTACTGATAAATGCTCAGCTGCATGAACATCAGCATTGCATAAAATCTGAATCAGACTCTAGGTCTTTTGGACATGTAAAGTGACCGCCCACATACAGTGTATGGACCATGTTGTGTGTCCAAACATTCTTTACCCTATCAAAGGACATCTAAGGGACTTTGGGAGGGTGAGCAGACCCATGTGATGTCATGATGTCACACTGTAGTAGCGCAATGCTCCTCTGTGTATCTATGGGACCCCTTGGGACCTGCTGAGCCTAAGGCAGACGTCTAGGTTGCCTTGTGGAAAATCCACCTCTGAAGTGCATTCTATGTATAGAAGCTGCTCGGTTGCTATGGACAAATTCTGTACTTGTCCTCTTTAGAAGACATAATGCATTTCACCCTCTTTGTTTAATAGTGGATATACAGAAGGAGCCAGGCTCATCTAGCCGGCTCTCGGCACGCCATACTCCAAGGCGCACCAGCAATTGTGGTGCGCATGTGTCTGCGATGCTCACGCGCCCCATTCTCAGCAAATTACACCCCATGCGCCGGCTCGCCAGCCTCCAGAAATGCCTCGCTGGCACACCCGATGAGCCTGGCTTCATCTGTAATAATGATAAGTAGCCTTAACTAAATGACTGACACTGACCCAATCACAGCAAACGCTGGAAGTTCTTGCAGGTCAAATGGAAAGTCCAGACGAAAACTGGTTTTAAATAATGCAGTGATGGTCTCTAAAACAGAAACAACAAGAAAGAGCTGAATGAACATCAGAGAAATGACAGCACAAAAAACATGGTCAAATGACTCACATAAGCGCTGGCTCCAGTGATTCTTCCGCCTCTGGCAATTAATAACATGACAACTCGTGACACTAACTTCCACTGACCAACACAGCGACATGGTTTTAATTAGGGCAGCAAATATTGTGAAATAAAAGCAGCCAGGACATGAAGCACAACCTCAGCACAGTCAATGCGTGGCACAGCATTTCACACCTAGAATACTTACACTTCTAGCATGGGCAATAGAAGTATTTTACTTTTCTTTTTTGCTCTTGACACTAATACAGGTTGAGTATCCGGTATCCGAATATCCGTTATCCGAATTATTCCGAAATACGGACATTCCAGAAAGTGAAAAAAATTTTTTTTTTTGCTAAAAACTCACTGGGGACATTTGTAACAGCACTACTGGTGACATGATATGTAACTGGCACTATATATGTGCAAGACAATGATTGCTTGGCATTCAAATTCAGTGCTGAGATAGTACACACATTTTGTTTCACGTTTTGAAACCTTGTTTTTTGAACAATTAAAATATATTTGTGTGTATTTTATGTGGTAATAAAATATATTTGTGTGTATATTATGTGTTTATACAGCATAAATGCAAGATACTTCAAAATACATCATTGAAATATTAAAATATTCCGAAATACGGAATAATCCGTTATCCAAAATTCTCCTGGTCCCGAGCATTTTGGATAAGGGATACTCAACCTGTATATTATTCAGCTAACGATAGATTACACATCACCCAAATAAACAATTGATAACGGTGTCTGTTATACCCATAGGAAATAGATACAGTCTTTGTGCTAAATGTCACTTTCATAGTTCAATGTTAGTATTGAGCCATAGTAAGGGATATATTAAATATATCCCAATATGGGTCCAGATGTTATGTGGTGCGAGTTTGGCAGCTGCACAGGATGCCGGATGAACCTCTGAGGTTTTTTTTTAAAGGGGCAATTGTTTAACAAAGCATGGTTTGCCTTGTGAATGATTGCCCCTTTAAAAAACCCTCTGAGTTTGACCGGCACCCCTTGCTGTCAGACTCACACTGCATTACTTCTGGAGCTTGGTTCAGGTTTTATATTGTACTACAAATTAACAACATATATTAGGATATACTAGGTTCAAGGATGAATTATAAACTCACTCTGAAATCATTACACTGGCATTATTTAAGTCTGTCTGACCATTTAAGCCCTTCTCTTTAGTCTATCCCAGGCATGGGCAACCTGTTTCTCTCCAGCTGTTGTAAAACTACCAGTCCCAGCATGCCTTGCCACAGTTTTGCTATTATGGAATGCTAAAACTGTGGCAATGCATGCTGGGATGTGTAGTTTCACAACAGCTGGAGAGCCATAGGTTGCCCATGCCTGGTCTTTCAATATTCCACAGGACCCTATTTAGGCATGGGTGTAAATCCAGGCTTGGGGTGCATATATGTTCAGATTTCTATACCAAAATGTATCTGTAACTGGATGCATGTTTATATCATGCAGGGTTGTGCACATCTTTGCAATCTTCCTGCCTCTATCCATATACTTAGTTTAATAGTCATAGTCCCCAGTGTGCATATACTATAGCTGGTATTTGCTCTTCCGTCCAATGCTGCATAGGCTGCATTTCTATGGACACATGCGTGTTGTTACATTGTCCATAATTGACTCTTATTTGCTAAGAACTTGATTGATAAAAGTGGTGAACAATCGATGTGTGTTTTCTTCCAGTGCATGTTTTATAGAAAAGGACACTTGCATATACTAACACACGCAACTATTCCCTGTTGTGTAGAACACTTCATTATACTACATGTGAATAGGGTAATGACACTTTTGCATTTATTACTAATGCTGTGAAGACATAGCTCAATGCTGCATAAGTATAGGTAGTGCTATTTTCAGCAGGAACCAGTAGGAACTCCGTTCATCTGGGTTCCTGAACCTGTCCTAGGCCAAAACGTACTTACCATAAAATAAGTTTTTTATTTTTTTCTTCTATCTATATATTGATAGAAGTTTTTGTAAATACCTCCCAGAGTTCCTGAATCTAAATTTTCCAGAAAAATAGTACGGAGTATAGGCATTTGTGTAGCTGGCTTAGAAGTGTTTCTGTGTTTTCATGTGGACACATTCTGACATATACACAACCCAGCATACAGTGCACAATGCTTGTGACAGGATTTGTATGCATGTAGTCAGGGCAATGACTAGAAATTTTAGCGCCTCGTAAAAGAATACAAAATCTCTCTAAGCCCTATACTGTAGTCCTAGTAACTTAAAATACTACTTTCCTGCACCACTATCATTTATCCCACATCCGAGCACAGAACAGACCTAGGCCCTTATTCAGATCTGATTGCAGTACAAATTTGTTCTAAAAATGGGCAAAACCATGTGCACTGCACGTGGGGTAGATGTAATATGTATAGAGAGAGTTAGATTTGTGTGAGTTATTTTGTTTCTGTGCAGGGTAAATACTGGCTGCAATATTTTTACACTGCAATTTAGATTTCAGTTTCAACACACCCCACCCAAATTTAACTCTCACATGTTACATCTGCCCCACCTGCAGTGCACATGGCTTTGCCCATTTTGAGAACAAATTTGTACTGCGATAAGATCAGAATAAGGCCCCTAGTTACAACCCTGTATAGATTCAGGGAGCAAACCATCAAACACAAAGGAGCCAATTTTACATCACACTAGGGTTGTAATATAGAGATCTAGTTTAGTCTTTGAAAATTATGTAGCACAAGCCCGGTGTTACAGGCATACTGTCTCCTCTGACTATCCCACAAATAGTGGCCATGCTTACCTTCATCTTTGTTCCACACCGCGAGGACTCGGAATATGAAAGCACTAAAGGTTGCAGCAAAGAAACCACGCCAATAATTTCGCACAGCAAAAAATGTGGAGGTGACCTCAATGCTAAACAGGACTCCTAGATGGGTAAAAGTGATTAGCGTAAACAAATCTTACATGCATCACCACACAAAGCGCAAATCTGCCAGATACCATTTTCTCTCTTATTTCTCAAACGACTCCCAATATAGTAAAAAAGCATTCGCTGTAAAGAGGTCATATTTGTTCGCCTATGGGCCAAACAAATGGAATGTTACAAAACCCTGATTATTTGCCTTCAGGTTGTGCAACAGCACATTGCAAGATGGTAAATGAGTTTTGTGTCTATTTTCCTATACCTAAAGTAATCCAATAATGGTTATCTGAAGAAGTACATCATTCCCGCCGTTTTCACATTAATGCAAATTGGATCATGTTGGCTTTACAAGTCTGTAGACTAAGGCAAACACACTAATGGCTGTTATACAGACTCTGGCAAAAGATGTTTTGGGGGCATTCTATGTTTCAAGTATTAATCAATGTTCTAAAAATAAACCGGCCTAATGACTAAAGCGAGACTGAAAGAAAGAAAATGTTATCTGTGTAATGTGAAGGCATTCTCTGTTTTACCAATTGGTGTGTGGGTCCACTTCCATGAGGGCAATACAAGTAGTTTAGTCACATACAACTCTTTGTCACCAAGTTATTCATGCATACGTGTAGCAAGAGAGGCCACAGCAGTCACAGCTGAGGCCAGTGACCAAGATCCAGGCACAATACTATCCGTAACTACCAAATGTCCCTGTGACGTCCTTTTCACACAACTCCCAATAGTAATTTTCTCCAGTCATTTATAGTTACAAGATGACTAACTGATACAGTACCTCACATACTGGCAGCTGTGTCACCCAACTGGATATTTAAACAATGCAGCCTATTAGCATGCCGGCTATTTCCATCTCTGGGACTATTCACTATGAATTCATTCAAACCAGTAAATTTCAAGGAATTAAGGATATGTATACACTGTATAATATTAGGAATAAAGTTAGTACTGAATATGTACTAATGGCCTGAACAAAGTCCTGGATAATGGGAGATTAATCATAGACAGACAAAGGGAACTTAATGTATATTGGACAAAGGGAGCTGTATACAAACCTGGTCATTGCAACTTTAGAATAGGGATTCAGATGTTTGATAGTGGCCATGAGCCTCTAGTGCAGGCCTGGCCAACCTGTGGCTCTCCAGCTGTTGTGAAACTACAAGTCCTGCCACAGTTTTGCCAGTATGGAATGCTAAAGCTGTAGCAGGGCATGCTGGGATGTGTACTTTCACAACAGCTGGAGAGCCACAGGCTGGCCAGGCCTGCTCTTGTTAGTGTTCATTCTAGCACCTGCATCTGTCAAAACCCATGCAGTTTCCCTTCCCTGCCTGGGGTGTCGATCTCTGCTGTGGCTCTGGTCTGCATTAGGGTTACCAACTCATCCCTTTAATCCGGGACACATATTAATTACACAGGTTCTGTGGCTGGCTTTCACCTGGTTTTAAACTGCCACACCTCAAGACTCCATTTCACCTGGTTTTAAACTGCCACAGAACCTGTGTAATTAATATGTGTCCCGGATTAAAGGGATGAGTTGGTCACCCTGGTCTGCATATTAGTGCTGAAATACAGAAAACACTGTGCTAGAAGCACCACAGCAGAGAGTGACACCCCAGGCAGAGAAGAGGAACAGCATGGGTTTTGGAAGATGCAGAGTGCTAGAATGATCACTACTCTAGGTATGCCACTGTCTCTGAGTAACAGACAGGCTAGAACTGGATGATAATGCTGTGCAGCAGTGACAGGCTATGCCAAGCATAAATACAGACTGTCATCGTTACTGTATGGAGAGTAATTAAGCCAATCACACACACTTACTGGACATCATAGTGGAAAGGTCTCCCCTTCTAGGGAACCAATAGGAAATAAGGAGAAATTAGTTAATAGTTAAACTTTGTGGATTTAAGTCTTCTTTCAAGCTGATCATTACATAACTATAATGACAGAATTAGAGGAATCCCACGCATACAATTTAAGAACACTTATTATAACCTTTGGGCCCCCCACCTTCAGTTCACTTAAACCAATTTCAAGAGTCCTTAAGACAACTTGTTCTTCCTCCAGATGCTTCCCACCCACACACACTCTTACCTCCAATGGGGGCAGCGAAGCAGCATCCAACTCCAACAGCACAGGCTGCAGCCAACATCTCAATGTTACGAGATTCATTCTAAGGAGTTATAAGGAATGTTAGGAGCACTGCACCATTAGTAGTCCGTTCAGAGCTAGAGGGCCATAACACTCAACTGCAAGACTTAAATTCACAATGCTAATTCTATAGTCTAGAAAGTACACGGGACTGTTCTCTAGTCCCGTCATTTAAAAGCTGTAACAGGCCTGTAGTATGACACAGTAAAGCATGCATTGGACCGCAATATAGACCAGCACTACAAGACTGTAACTGTTGTACTATAGTCCTGTACAGCAATAGTGAGCACAGCACTGAGCCATTGTAGTCGTATGCTGTGTACACACGGGGGCGATAGGGGCTGAAATCGCTGGGAATATGGTCGCTGAGCGACCATATTGCCAGTGATTGGAGTGTGCACCAGCGATAAATCGCTGGGTGCGCGCTCCCGTTTTCAGCCCCTGAATGGTCGCTGGTCGGAGGAACATGCTCCTCCGACCAGCGACATCCCCTGCCTCTTCACCCCGCAGTGTTTAAATTTTTATCTGCGACCATCTCTGGTCGCAGATGAAAACGGGACACGGGGCAATATGATTGCTGAGCAATATATTGCTAGCAATATATTGCCAGCGATCATATTGCCCCGTGTACGCACCTGTATATGCTCCAGTGAGCACAATTTACTAAGGAAAACAGCAACAAACATAATCGGGAAAGGAAAACTGAATAATACAAAACAGTTGAAACCTAAAACTTTTACTTTAAGGACAGTCTGAAGTTATAGTGTGTACACACGGTAAGATATGCCTTCCGATGTTGACGATATAGTCAACATCGTGCTGGCATCGCATGCAGATTGCAAGGGTTTTAACCCTTACGATCTGCTTACGTGAAAGCGCATGGGGATCGCATCGCAAGACAGATAGTCTTGGTTGCATTGACTATATAGTGCAGATCTGCACTATATAGTCAAAATTGTGCCACTGCATGTATGCCGTGCTATGCGAGTCCCTATATGATCTGATCGGGACTCGCATAGCACGGCATATCTTTACCGTGTGTACACACCATAAGACACATTTTCCCTCCACAATAGAACAGAATGGGTAACAGGAAGATATGAGACTTCAGGAACACTCATTAGACCACTATGAGAAATCCAGCTGTATAAAAGTAAATTGTTCCTAATTACAATACAGACCGTACGTGCAGCTACTCCTTGCTACAATAAACAGCCAGCCACACAGGAAGATAAAGACCTTCCCCAGGAACTGATTCAAATGGTGACAGACAAGTCAACAGATCAAGATATACCCTGCCACACAAGCCTGAGACTGTCACACAGAGCATATAATCAGCCATGCCAACCTCCTGTCTCATTTCCACTGAGAAAGATAAACCACAGAGAGAGCAATGCTGTGCTACACATATGACAGAACTACCAGGCAGCATCACCTTATGTACTCACTTCATAGATTCCGCCAAATAGAGACATGAACTTGCTGAGCAGCGCAGCGCACATACTGGCAACATGCACAAACGGGCCCTAAGGAGATAAGAGATGTGTCAGATCCAATCCGCTCCATGATACATGAGGGACTGCATGTGGTGCCTGGCAGATTGCTGATTTAAACACATTCAGCTCAAATAAACATAAACATTGTTATAAATGAGTTTTGCATACAATAGTATTTCAGGAAAACATATAAATGATATACAAACATATACAGTAATATGCAGGACAGGATCACGAGTCAGTCAAACACAATGTACAGTCTTAAGATTTGCTGTAACTCATTAAGAATTAATTTGCATCTACAATCATGGTCAGAAGCAGCAATTCACTTATTGCTGATGACTAAGTACTTCAGAATAATGCAAATTGGCTTTGTGATCTGTATGTAAAATACTAATTGAGGCATCACAGCAGAATCTACATCTTTTTATTATTACATAAAGTGAAAGAAAATACGAAACAGTTTTCCATTTATCCAAGCAATGGCAGCCTGAATAGTAGGAATGTACAGTACATGTACTATATACATGACTGCACCCCCAGGTGTCTCATTAATAAGCCTTTTGGATACATTGGGGTGTATTCTATGCTATATGGCGAGCTAGGACGGCGAACAGTGCAGATAGCTCACGGGTCAGTATTTAAACTCCCAACGCCCCCCCCCCCCTCCTTCGCACTCGCCATTTCCACCTCACTAGGTCTTTTCAACGAGGTGGAATCAGCGAGTACGGCTGTCAAAACGATGAGGTTCACCACTATATGCAGAGGGCTCGCTGCATTTGTTTCACTTCTTTTCAGGGAATCTGGTAAAAAAGCCATCCTCACCGTATAAACCGCATTTTTAATACCGCAAAAGATAATTTTGCAAAGTTTTGCATTGCAGACCAATGGCAATCACTGCAGATTTAAAGTGGTTTTTCATTTATGAATACAGCATTTACAAAATATCAATTTGATGTTTTAAAAAATATCCTAGAAGTACAGTATAGTGGTAGGTATGGGAAAATGTGTGTGGGGGGGGGGGACCTCGCTCTTTGTCCCCTTGATTTTTTGGTACTTATATGTCAGTTGGGCGCACACTAAGCTAAGCTATTTGCTTAGTTTTCCACGTCCCCTCGCCACGCTTCAGGCTCGGTGCGCTCGCCACACTATATAAAGTCAACTCCAAAGTCAACTCCATGCTGACATGGATATTGGGGGTATGAGCGTATTAACTATAGAGGGCGCCAAAATAACATAGTACCGATTTTTTTTTATGCCATATAAGGCTTCAATGCCAAGGGCTGGTTGGTAGCTATCAGGGGAGCCTCCCACTATTTTTTATGTTCGAAATCTGTGCGGTCGTCGGCAAGTCATTTAAATGGGCAGTGGTCTCTATTCTTATTTTCCCTCAGGTGGCTATTTCTTACCTACAGGTTATGCACCTCTACTTGCAACCGGTCACAGATTTAGGCGTCTGCAAGGTTCCTATGATCTTTCTTACTTGGTGCTGCCCGGTGGCTCCTCTTCCCAAGGCAAAAAAAGGTATACACGCAACTATGGCATCACTGTGTCCTCTCATTACCACCACCGCATTACTCAGAGGGGAATTAAGAGAGGTAGGGCTAGGAGAGGTGCTCACCATTTAGGACTGCCTGCTCACTACATCCATTGATATCAGAGTTGTCGGCTAGCAACATGGCACACAATCACTGCAGTCTTCTTCAATCAGGCAGCCATGGCACTGCTGTGGCATGGTAAGGTGGACCGGTAGGGACGTTCCACTCCACTTTAACCCTGATATCAGCAACGTTTCGAACATAAACCATACACATGGTAGATCTTCTGATTCCAACACGTGAAATTGAAAAGATTTACAAATCCCCCTGAAGGGATCCCATACTCACTTCTTTTCCTAGTGGCATTCCGCTCCCAAGGGCACAGGTCAGTCCAATCACTTTGGCAATGAATGTCTTCAGAGTAAGATATTCCTTCAGTACCACACCACGCAGAATTGTCTTCATCTCTGGTATGCCAGAACCTGAGAGACAGCAGGCCAGTTAGCACAAGGGCTAAGCCATGTTGGCGGCACAGACATACACTAACACTGATTGCAAGAGAGCAGTTTGTGCCAATGGGTTTTGCTACATAGCACACTACTGATGCAACACTTGTATAGAAACGCAAACCAAATGTATTAGTTTGGCCATGGCAGCAGCTCCAAGAAATTGGATTTTTATTCTTAATGCAGTTTCCGTGCTGTCTAACTGGTGACCCTTTTCCTTTCATGGCAGCCTTCCTCTGTGTTGTCGAAATTTACTACATATACTTATGGCTGATCTATATGAATACCTGGGGAACACCGGTTATGACGTAGCCCCATATCCTTTTAGATAATTTGCTAACAAACATTAAAACCTTGCTTTCATGTTAATGAAAGGTCACAGCAGCTTGTATTCATACTGTATATTACGAATGGCTGTGTGTTGGCTATAGTATTTATTATAATCCAGCCTCTAAACTTTCAAGCGTTCCCTGAAAACTCCCCTCTTCAGGCAAGCCTATCATATTGAAGTACCTCACACATAACCCTCTGAGGCACTTATGTATTATTTAGCTTCGCTTCTGGACTTGTAACTTGTTGGGACTGCTATACTGTTACTGGTGCCTGTCCTTGTATTCCCCTCCTATGTCCCTATAGATGTAAGTTTGCAGCAGGGCCCTCCTACCTCCAAGTTTGTCTGTTGTTACCCAGTTTGTTTTATCACTGTCTACAATTGTAAAGCGCAACGGAATCTGCTGCGATATATAAGAAACTGTAAATAAATAAATAAAATAAATTGTTGGCCACAAGAAGGAGTCAGTAGGTCAGAAGTGAGGACTTTGGCATTCATTTGGATATGTAACCGTTAAATATGTAAACAAATATAAAACCAACCATACAGATAATAAGAAAATGGCACATTGCACATTTATCTGATTGCTCAGTTAGCTGCTACTTTCTCTTACACATCAGTATCATTACTGTCATAGCATTTGTCTGTCTGTGAAACAAGGACATGAGGCATCACACATACCCACTGCCTGAGGTGCCAGGATCTGTGTGAATCCTGCAGAGAAAGTGATGAGGACGACGGGATACGTGACCCAAGCCAAGTACTGCAGGAAAACATTACTATCCAAACCACCGTACATCCACTTGTGAGCTGCAAAATAAATGAAAAAGTCAGACAGAGGTTTAAAATAAGACAATTAAGATGTGTATCATAGAAATGGAGGAAGGAGACTCATTTGCTTCCGGTTGTTAGGTGGACCACTATTGGTAGACATGCACTAAGTCGACATTCACAAAAGATCAACACAAGAAAAGGTCGATTGTTTCATGCAGATAACTTGTTCATACTTTACAATCCACATGGACTACAATTGGGAACGGTAAAGTGTGCAAAGTGAAGTAAGGTACCCATTACACTAATTGGGGGTCCATGTATGTCAGCATATACACCAAGAAACTGTGAAAAACTCATGTCGACCTTTCATGTATCAAACGTTTTCCTATGTCAACCTTTTTACCGTCGACCAATGGCGGTTGGCCTAATGACTGTCAACCTAGTTATGATCAACCTAATAATCCACACCACTCATTTTGTTTGCATATAGTAGTTTCCTGTTTAACCAAATTGAATCCCCTAACTTTCTAGAATGGACTTGGTCTCCCGACTGAATGCCATCTTTATATGTGATTCATTCAGATGGTCGGTTCAGGCCTAATGTGGATCTGAAAGGTCACCATTAGTGAAGCTGTAAGGATATGGTCAGATGCAGTACAGCCCAAATGCAATAATAACCCTTTCCGACAGATATCTGGGGCCAAATGTAATAGGGTGAGAGATTTAGAAAGTGGGAGATTTTGGAAAATCCATTTTTTTAAAGCAGCAATCAATTACATGGCAAAATCAACTTGTTTTTTCAGTGTAAATGATTGCCGCTTTAAAAAAATGGGAACACTCTCCCAAAATCTTGCACACCCTATTAAGGCCCATACACACTGGGCGACTTTCACGTAACCCCCCCCCCCCCGCTGACAGCGCTGGTCAGGGGGAAAGCCGCTCAGTGTGTATGCAATGAGCGACTATTCCCGCAGCGATCATACACGCTGGGGGTCCAGTGTGTATAGACCTTTACATTTGGCCCCTGATGTCTTCATTAGACGTACATCAGGACTGGCAGCTTTTTCGGTCAAGCACATTATATAATTTCTGGCCAATCAGATCGAAAATGGGCCTAAGTGGATAAAAAAAAGCTGAAACATATATGGGACTCTTTAGCGATCTTACAGCGATAATGACTCAGTGTGATGAGTCAGTAGTGAAGTCTTTTAGCAAAGTGAAGACATTTCCTTCTGAATATTAAGTAACTTCTTCCAATGACCATAAACCAGCTGCTAAGAAGCAGGCGGATATTGAAGGACAGAGGCATCGTAATGATTTCTCACCTTGTAAACAAACAGCAATTGTGAAGTCCATGACCCAGCTCACCAGAGCCATCAGTAAACCCAGAAGAATTAGAAATATCCAGTCCTCCCCAATACGAGAGAGCACTAGCCGCTGAGAGTGCACGCAGAAGACTGAAAAAAGCAAAAGCCACTAAGAGTACACACAGTAGATGATCAACATTCTTAGAGGACAAGCAGTGAGACAGGCAGACAGTGTGTGATGGTACCACCCCTTGTGCAATAATGCTATAGATGATGGCCTCACAGATATATATATTTACTATATATGCCAATTATGCATGTTATGTTATACACTTTATAAGCCATCAGCTTTACATATCCCTCACCCACACCATGTATATGAGCTGCAGTGTGGTGGTGCCGGTACAGAGAATAGAGGAGCAGCATGCTAGGGAAAGTCCCAGTGAGGCCTGGTCTACACTGGCATGGATGTGTAAAATGGCATTAAAAAACCATATACAGTAATAGCCATATAATAGGTGTAGACAGCAGTGGTTACAGGTGCACTCAACAGAATGAAGCTGCTATTATATCATAAACAGGAACACACAGGAGATGTATCAAAGCTTCTAAAGAACAAGTGGAAGCATTCCCATAATGTCCAAATTCCACCTATGAAATTATAGACTATACTAGAATCTGATGGGTAATACCACAACTTGACCTCTTTAGAAGGGTTGAAACACTTCCCTCTCAGATTCATATTAATAGCATATAACAAAAGGAACAGAACAGCCTGTGGAGCCATTTCTAGGTGAGCATGGTATCTCCGGTTAACCTAAACCCTCATAATACACAAAGGATCAGTAAGGCATCTGTATCAGACAGACTAGGCCATTTCCTGTCCATGCCACTATCATACAGATTTTTTCAAGAAGGTGATTTTTGGTGACGATCCATTATTCTCCCTTATATTTCACCAAAATCGATAAATGAAGTACCATTTTAAAGATGAAGTTCTCCGCTTCTGGCGAATTGTTCATTTAGCATTGCACATTGCATTGTTCGTTTAAAAATTAACACCCTAGTGTTCTTTCCCTGGATACGTCTATATGGCATGGCTATGATGATCAGTTTTGTTCGCATACAAAATTTTCGCACGGCCCATCTAGTCCTACAATACAGGAGCATGTAAATAATATACCAACAGTCTGTGCGGATTGCATCCATACACAAGCAGAAGTGGTACACTAAAGAAGATGGAGCACATTCAAAAATAGAGGCAGATTCAACTAGGAGTCTTGAGCAGCAGGTTTCTTCCCACAGGTGCAAGATTTTACAGTAGGTATTACAGCAGAAGATCAGTACAATCATTGTGTGCATAAGGTACAAAATTCAATACATGAAAGAAAGAATATGAAAAAAAAAAACGATTGTCAAAACATGGAGATACAATCGATCAATACAATACTCGAATAAAGGTCTTTGTATACAAAAGAAAAGCCCAAGTCTTGGTTGTTAATAAGAGGAGAAGGAAAACAGAAGCGTCATTGCATGGCATGGCGGGTCCAGGTCCACATCCAAATCAGCATTCCCATGTCAGGGTACCCAAATTAGAATCCTAAGGGCGAGATGTATTAAAATACATCGCCGCCCTTCGCGCCCCCCCCCCCCCTGCCACGATGATAGCGCATATGTACTAACATATGCGGCTGGCATCGCGGTGCAGTAACGGAGCCCCCCCGCGATACCTGTACTCTGGTCTGCGGGGGGTCTCCGTCACCTCCCAGCCGGCTTCTGCTGCCTACACGCCGGGGACAGCTAAGCAGGCTGTCCCCGGCGCCTCCTCCTCCCCCTGCAGCCAGAAGGACGTCCGGCTGCGTTGATAGGGGGAGGAAGGGCTTACCTTCCGGGGTCCAGGAGGAAAGGCAAGAAGGTAAGCCTAAGGGAGGGGGAGAGGGGGGGGGGGGTCGGCGAGGCGGCGGGCGGTGAAAAGAAGCCCATAGGCTTCTATAAGGTATCGCCACCCAAAGGTGGCGATACCCTGCCCTGCAATAACGGTGCGGCCGGGTAATAGTACATAGGAAAATGCGGTAAAACGGGGGTACATCTCGCCCTAATTGTTAAAGTTGTGGTATGTCAACCTACGGGTTTGATACCAAATGTAAGGGTAAAAGTTGTTTAAGGAAGGAAGGAAGGAAGGAAATAACTAATTTTATCAGGAGCACATATACTCACGCTTATTCAGAATTCGGTGCTAGGTCAAGGTTCGCAAAAAGGTTTGCAAGCAACTTCAAGTGCTGTAGATGTAAGCTCCTTAGAGCAGGGCTCTCTTCCCCCTTCTGGCATTTCATTTACAGCTCTCTTACTCACCTGTCACCTATACCCGCATCTCTTCTCACCTGTGTTCATTCATCTCTACCACAGACAACTTCCCTGCTTCCCTACAGCTTAGCTGTATTGTGTATAAAGAATTGTGCTGCTAATTGTTACCTGTGCTCTGTTCTAGTTCTGCTGTTACGGTTCTGATAATTCCTGTGTACCCTGTATTGTTCTAATATGTGCTATATGTATGGTGCAGCACAGTGGCATAAGATTATCCCAGTTGCCCGGAGGCAAGATAAGTGATAAGTAATGGTGCGCCCCCCCCCCTCCCCCAAATAGCTCATTCAGTAAGGTGTCTGTTTCCAGTAGGGTCATGGGATCCAATACAGGGTGTGACACTTGCAAAAATGATGTTATATGGGGGAGTCCGCCACATTAGCAATATCAACTGCTTTCAATTGACTTCTTACTAAGTGAGTACGTTTAAAAAGAGTTGAATGGAACAAAAACGATAAATATCTGACAGATCGATGATTGAAGTCACTTGATGTCCTCCCTGGTGCTACTTCCTTGGACTTTGGTCTAGATAAGCATTTATAATATGTCAAGGTGTATAAAGTGCATGGGCTAATGAGAAGTTTCCTTTAATCACTGAAATAACTACCGTTACACAATATCACTAAGCCGGCCTGATTTCAAAACCTGTATTGTCTGTAAATCTCATGAATATAAACTACCTTGTTTTGCGGTAAACATATGTATCCAACCACATTAATTGGGCCACCAGGTGACCCAGTTATTCTGAACAGCTGTACCAGTGCAATGTGAGAAATCAACTTTTGGCATGATCTACCTTGATACATGGGAAGCAATGCTATCTACATATTTAAAAAAAATACCACTGACTGATTCACTGATAAAATCTCCGGAACCATGAGGACTAGGAACTTGAAATATGGACCGTAGATTTCCTTTGTGATGTAGGCACCCACTAAGAAAGGATTTCTCAAAATTCCACCCCCAAAGGGTTAATGACATGATGGAGGTTGAGGACACCATTCATTACCCTGTAGAGTTTCTGCATACTCTGAACACACCCGGAATACTACCGCATGTATCTCAAGTCCGGTGCCCCCGTAATGCTTTCACGCAACTTGAATCCAACTAAACTGTGCAATGGTACCAGGCTGCACAAAAATGTCATTGAAGTGACAATATTCAGAAGTGTCTGCCAGGGAGAAACGGTCTTCATACAGAGAATTCCCCTGATCCCATCAGGCTACCACTTCCAGATCAAACAGCTGCAGTTCCTGGTAAAGGTCTGCTATGGGGCACAGTTTGAAAATGGCTGGTGTGGATCTGAGGAGTTACTACTTTTCCCTTGGCCAGTTGTATGTTGCCTGTTCCAGAATCAGGTCATGGAACAGCCTGGCCGTTCTCCAGCCTGAAGGAAATACTTAAAACCTAGTTTATCAGGAAGTCCCTCAAAATTAAAGTTCCTTGAAATTCTGTAGTGAAGCATGGGTATTCAGCTAGTTCTATCTAAATGAATGGCCATGGTGTCATTTTTTATTTTATTTTTTTCAAATGAATTATTGGAAACTTCTTTATAAGACAGCAAAGTATGGATACATAAACCAAAGGTTAAAATTTCCATAACATTTATTTCGATATTTACAAAATACTGTGAAAAAAGGACTTTTAAGAGATTGTGAAATACTTTACATGGGAGGGTATCACATTATGTTGTTGGATGAATCAGCTTTAGAAAGATGAGGTGCCTGGGCTATTTAAAAATAATAGATAAAATCTACATATATATATATATATACACATACATACATACATACATACATACATACATACATACATACATATACAGTAAAGCCAAGCATTTGGGTGGCAGAATCTTTAAACTACTGTACTACCTTTTCAATGTATACTAGAGAAGATCCTAGGAAAGATACAAGATCACATAGGCTGGCCAACAAGACATGCCAAGAAGCGCCAGCCAAAGTATTACAAGGTATACAATCAGAAAATGAATTACACTGGCCTTCATTTAAGATTGTTCAGGTAATCATTGTCTACTCTGTCCAAGAGGTTCCATAAACATGCTGGGTCACGGTCAGCTGCAGCATCATACATCAGGGTCACAGTCCAATTGTATGATAAAAGGAATATCTGAAGCACTTGCGCTCATTGTGATAGCACACCCACTGACCTTCTTGTCTGACATCACAATCGATACCTCTGTAACATTGATTTCGGGTCATGATAGGCATGTATGATAGGAGTTCTTAGGGGCATACGTGGAACACTGAGGAATGAAACTGCAAAATGAGTTTTATTCAGAGGACAAGCAGCAAGTTGGAGGCATGTAAAATCAATGAAAATAGCATATAAAAGTAGGGGAAAATCCTACTCCCTAACTCGCTAATGTAGAGATGGCAATGCAGCTAGATTAACACTCTTATTTAATTATACATGCATAGGATTTATATCTGGGTAGCACTTAAAAGTGTGTTTGGGGTGTTTGTTATATACTGTAAGTGCATGAGTGGAGTTTCTGTAGAGATAAAGCAGATCTGAAGGAATGTAAAGTAGTGCTACATGGCCTTAGGGTAGGGGATGGGGCAGATTTATTGAATGCATTAGCAGCTTTATACATAAACCCGGTTTATACCGCAATTCATTTTTTCCATACATTTTAAGCAATGTAAGGGGAAACTTAATTAGCCCTGGTAAAGTATAGCTAATTGTTCCCCAAAGTGAGTTCACAGGCTGCACTTAACTGGTAATTTTTTCCAAGCATGTCCAGGCAGCCGCAGTGGGGGCTCTTATCTCTGTGGAGGAGGGGGGCAGCCATGATGCCGCTCCCCCCTCTGTTGGTCCCTGCCATCAGTGCCCTCAGGTCCCCACCGCCTGCTGGTCCCGCCCCCATCACGGGACCAGCGCATCCGCAGTAGCTTCTTCAGTGATGTGCATCTGCTGGCCCTCAGCCTTCGAAAGCAGTCCATAGAAGTATATTCATGGTCCCGGGTGTGGTACATATCATCCTCGGTACTGCCATTTTTATGGGCTGCCATGGCAGCAGCCCATAGAGGCATCCCAGATGGAGGGAACACCTCCAAAAGGAAGTTCCTGCAAGTCAAAGTGAAACTAGTGCAGTCTTACAGACTGCATCTGGCTTCACTACAGTGAAGGATTTTACCTGGGGGGCTGCAGCCCATAGATTAAAAACCGCCCACTGAGCAGACTCAAAAGAGGAGCGTAAAAAAAATGACCACCCACATTAAATAGCCTTTAGCACCATTGGTGCACATTAGTCCAGGAACTTATCTCAGATTCTATAGGCAATATTCAATTGTCATTCACCAACATTTCAGCTGGCTATCCCCTGGGTGGTGAGCTGAAATGCCCGAATACATGGCTAAACCTGACCATAATGAACGCAATATGCACCCAAATAAAAAAAATTGATCACTGGAATATGACACCCCCCCCCCCCCCACGATCTTCTGTCACTTAAGATGGGAGATCAGGTACAATCTAACAAATTAATTCTACCCTATACATTAAAACCTTAGAACAGATCATTTAACGGTTGAAATTTAATGGGTGAAAAGTTTGAAGTTATCCCTGTTTTTTCACTCCTGTAAAAACTATTGGGGCTATTTGAATAATCCCTAAGTCTTTACAAATGACAAAAGGACATCCAAGGCTATTAAAAAGAAAACACTTTAAAAACGTAAAAGTTACCTCCATGTCAGTAACTTTGACAGCAGTATATTTGAGCAGAGTGGGCAGTGCAGCCAATGAGCCAATCACATATAATAGCATGTTCACTGGGCCTGCAGTTGTCAATGGAAATCCAGAAAAGAGAAGGTGAGAGACAGATACCTTTTCTGTGGAGGTAATCTTTAAGATACATATAGGGATCCTTAACCCCTTTGATTTTCAACATCTCTGCGAGAGATGTTCAAAAATATCCGCTAAAAATGCCATAATTGCTCACATTTGTTATATAAATTCAAATGAATTAATTGTTGTGTAAAAAATATATATATTTACAATGTACGGTTACATCACAGGTCATTATGACGAATAAAAAAGTTTGCTTGGCAATTTTCACACCTATTTTGACAAATTCACTCGGCACTCAAAGGGTTAAGGTAAGTGTTACACACACTAACAGAAATGTTGATAATCCTAGATTTGATAACATATAATAAGTATAAATAGGTAAGTGGTATATGACGGACATTTTGGGGCAAGAAAGAAGAAACTCTTGAAAAAATACTCCACTCCCCGACCAGATAAGGGAAGTAATTTTTTTATCTCCGTATCGTCATTTATGTCTATATAGAGAGCGCCTATTTTCAGAATTTCATCACGTACTAGACTATTTTGGGGCAAGAAACAAGGGCCCTCTGGATAAATAACAACAAGAATAGAGGCTTGCACGTGGCAATTTATTAAACGGGATCAACTACTATTATTTTGTTAATATCACAAATGCACTTTGGTTCTAACTTTAGCCATCTTGTCACAACTTTAAAGTAGTAGGTTTTCTTAAATGTCCAGAATTCTGGGTGTACCTTCTGCAATTGTCCTTAGAAAAAACTTATGTGTTAATGCTCTTGTATTCATAAAAAGTACATGACCAGGCTAGGAGTGGTTTCACCTTTCTGAAATGTAGTATTTGCTAAAAGCTTCCATGGTGTGTGGCTTTTAAGCAGAACTCAATCTGGTTTACTGTACAACAATACATAGCAGTGTTTTCTTTTGCTTTCTCTTCAAAATCTCTTCTATTAGTAGTACTTGAGGTCCCCTAACAGTTCATGGCTTCAGACCAGCTGTTGTTCCTTAGAATGTGTCACTGCATAGTTTAAAATGTGAGAAGTATTAATTAATACACCTGTGCACAAGGTGCTCTGGAAAATTAGTTAGGGGACCTGAAGGGCTGAGATTGCCCACCTTTGCCTGTGAAGTGTCATGCGAATACTATAGCAACAACAGTCACGTGACACATGAGCCGAGAGGTTATGGAGTGCACATCTTTTCATTAAAACCTAAATCTGCAATTTTGTATATAATAAAATCTCTGAGGGCATGGAGCTTTAAGTTACATATTTCCATTAATACAGAAGACTGCACAGCCTCTACATCACCAACAATCAGAGAATCATTCTGTGAGGGTGTGACATAAAGCGTGTACAATCTGTCCTGCTCGCCCTTGTGTTTTACTGGATGTTTTAGGCTTTTCATTGTTCTGTTCTCCCGGTCTTCCGCAGGTGTTCATTATAACAACACAGAGTGTTTACACAACATTTAAACAATGTTTAAAAAGACAAATTTATGTTAGTCTCAGTTTATATAGATAATAAAAACCTATGTCATTGCATTCTTCAATTAAGCAATTCAGTAGCAAAAGACTGGGAACATTGTGCACTTCACCACCAAATACTGGATCGGAGAATTAGTACACACAACACAGCCAATCTTTCATAGCAGAGGAAGAGGAGAGAAAGGACATTACAAAACACTTAACCGTTTCTAAGATGAGAAAGACTGACACACAGTGGAATCAAATGTAGAAATGACTGTGCTGCACATTCTCTCTCTACTATCTCGGAACAAGAGCCATGCTGCTCACTGCCCTCACCACACTCCCATCCCTCCCTGCCAGCTTATGCTGGTACCCAGCTAGGCCCCGGTGGCTGCCAATATCAAATCAAAATCAGCGGCCACCACATTGGCCCGTGTGGACACACCATAACTCCAAATTACAGTTAAGATGAGTCCCGCATTTTGTGTATTTGTCATACAAGGTGGGTAACACCTTCTATCTGGATATACTTAAGGCTAAGTACACATTAGGCAATATTGTCTATGAACAATATCGATAACAATTTCATTGAACTAGCTTCAACGCCCTATGCAAAGGATTGCATACATTCTGAACAATTTTGTTAATTGATATCAGGGACCGATGTGAATGTTCAAATATTCTCTGTACAGCACTGCGGAATATGGAGGCAAAGGAGTTATGAGGCACGTTGTCGTAGGAAGATATGAATGACACCAATCAGAAGAGCTGCAGCTATGGACGATCATTGAGTAATAGAGAGCTGTAATTGAAGTGTGAGAGAAGAGACCTGTAAAAACAGGAGAGAAGAGGGCCCTGCTCCAAGGAGCTTACAGTCTGTCTATTTATGTCCTAGGAATAGATGTAAAGTACATACTGGACTCCAGCTCAAATACCAGGTTTAATAATCCACAACTAGCACTTGTGGTATAAAACAAAAGTACTCTATAGTACCACTAACACTACAAGTGATCTTCAGCGGCAACACACTAACACTACTAACTTTTGATTTTCCCGTTTATCATAAAGTGAGTGTGAACCATTAAAATGTTATTGCAAATGCCACAACCACCAATATACACCTGCAAGAACAGCCCCTAATAATAGAGGTGACATACACCCAGGGCCGGCGACAGGGGGGGTCAAGGGGGACATGTGTGACGGGCCCCGGCGATCCGAAGGGCCCCAGAGCCTGGCCACAGCCAGGGCCCGTCTGTAAGCTGTTACCCCCCACAGCCGTCTAGTACTGTGCACTGCAGTCGGTGCGTGCCCCCCGCCCCCGTCTGTGTGCTGCCTGGCTCGCCGCTCGGTCCGACTGTGTGTGCAGCCGCCCCCATCCCCAGCTGTGCACAGTGTGACGTCTGAGGTCACGCTGCAGCGTCTGCCCCCGAGCCTCCAGCCTGCCTGTCGCACTGAACTTCCTGCCCGAACACCAAGCCTCCAACTCACCCCCGCTGTGTCAAGCCTGCAGTGCCCTGTCTCCAACCCACATGCCCGCTGCGCCGTGTCTTCAGCCCGCCCACCTGCCATGGTCTCCGCATGGAGGGAGCAGCCCATCGAAGACTACAAACACACAGGTTGGATGGGTTATGTCACTGCGCTTGCGTTTTCAGCAGCCTTAGTTAGATATGGACAGTAATTTTTGATATTTAAGGCGCTTGTATTAATAAAAGATTTGGGTATAAGGACATGTAAAAAAAATGAAATGAAACAACATGCTTGCCTCCAAAGAAAGGGGGTTAGTGGTTAAAATCTTTACAGCTCCTTTTAGGAGTAAGTTATATTGGTGTTTGCGGGGATCACGCATATGACTGCAAACCTACACTGTCCCTACAATACCATACCACTGTCCATACAAAACGGAGGAAAGGTATTGTAGGGACAGTGTAGGTTTGCATTCATATGCGTGATCCCTGGAACCACCGCAAACACCAATATAACTTACTCCTAAAAGGAGCTGTAAACATTTTAACCACTAACCCCCTTTCTTTGCAGGCAAGCATGTGGTTTCATTTCATTTTATTTTACATGTCCTTATACGCATATCTTTTATTAATACAAGCGCCTTAAATATCAAAAACAAACACACAGGTTGGTTTGGGGGAGGGGTGTGCTACCTTCCATTGCCACCATTAACCCCTTGAGTGGTGGGTTTTGCTGGGGCAGGACAAACCTACCAGGGCAGGTTTTTCCTGCCCCAACAAAACCCACCACAGATCGTAGGAGCCCCCCCAAGCCCCCCTCTAACCTTCGCTCCAGCATTTGTACGTCAGAGCTCCCCTGCCGCCGCTGCCCCAGCCGCCAGTCACAGCAGTGACCCCAAGCCGCCTGAACATACCTGAGCCTGCTGCCTACGTCATTGCAGTAAAATGAATGGCGGCTAGGGAAGCGGCGTGGTCAGGGGAGCTCCGGCGTACGATCGCTGGAGCAGAGGTGATGGGGGGCTATCCCTTATGAACACCTCCCTGCCGCTAGCAATACATCTTACCAAAAACTTTTGCTTTTTAGAACAGTTTTCCATTAAAAGAAGTGCCCATCAAGCAATTACAGTATGTGTGTTTTGCATTGTTAATTGTACTAGACCATTGTCATATCACTACATACCTGCATTACCCACATCACTACACACCTGCGTCATCCATATCACTACACACCTGCGTCATCCATATCACTACACACCTGCGTCATCTATATCACTACATACCTGCGTCATCTATATCACTACATACCTGCATCATCCATATCACTACACACCTGCGTCATCCATATCACTACACACCTGCGTCATCTATATCACTACATACCTGCGTCATCTATATCACTACATACCTGCATTACCCACATCACTACACACCTGCGTCATCCATATCACTACACACCTGCGTCATCCATATCACTACACACCTGCGTCATCTATATCACTACATACCTGCGTCATCAATATCACTACATACCTGCATCATCCATATCACTACACACCTGCGTCATCCATATCACTACACACCTGCGTCATCTATATCACTACATACCTGCGTCATCTATATCACTACATACCTGCATTACCCACATCACTACACACCTGCGTCATCCATATCACTACACACCTGCGTCATCCATATCACTACACACCTGCGTCATCTATATCACTACATACCTGCGTCATCTATATCACTACATACCTGCGTCATCTATATCACTACATACCTGCATTACCCACATCAATACACACCTGCGTCATCCATATCACTACACACCTGCGTCATCCATATCACTACACACCTGCGTCATCTATATCACTACATACCTGCGTCATCTATATCACTACATACCTGCGTCATCTATATCACTACATACCTGCATCATCCATATCACTACACACCTGCGTCATCCATATCACTACATACCTGCGTCATCTATATCACTACACACCTGCGTCATCCATATCACTACACACCTGCGTCATCCATATCACTACACACCTGCGTCATCTATATCACTACATACCTGCGTCATCTATATCACTACATACCTGCGTCATCTATATCACTACATACCTGCATCATCCATATCACTACACACCTGCGTCATCCATATCACTACACACCTGCGTCATCCATATCACTACACACCTGCGTCATCCATATCACTACACACCTGCGTCATCTATATCACTACACACCTGCGTCATCTATATCACTACATACCTGCGTCATCTATATCACTACATACCTGCATTACCCACATCACTACACACCTGCGTCATCCATATCACTACACACCTGCGTCATCCATATCACTACACACCTGCGTCATCTATATCACTACATACCTGCGTCATCTATATCACTACATACCTGCATTACCCACATCACTACACACCTGCGTCATCCATATCACTACACACCTGCGTCATCCATATCACTACACACCTGCGTCATCTATATCACTACATACCTGCATCATCCATATCACTACACACCTGCGTCATCCATATCACTACACACCTGCGTCATCTATATCACTACACACCTGCGTCATCTATATCACTACACACCTGCGTCATCCATATCACTACACACCTGCGTCATCCATATCACTACACACCTGCGTCATCTATATCACTACATACCTGCGTCATCTATATCACTACATACCTGCGTCATCTATATCACTACATACCTGCATCATCCATATATGTTTTTGACTTTATTTGCATGTACTGTCACACAGAGTAATTAGAAGATTAAAACCAAAATAGGCAGGAGATTATGGTGTGGCTGAGCGACGTTTTATATTGTAGCGACTGCCAATAGATGATGGTAGACATGCCTGATTGGCGGTGTTAGACAAACCCATTGGGCGGTGTTAGACCTGCCCAATATGTGGTGTTGGACATAACTCTTTGACGGTGCACCCCCTAATAAAATATGCTGTGCAGGCCTATGGCCGCAGGCTTAGCGCCCTGACTGCTAGTGAGCCCAGCCGCCACACATGAACAGATGGCGGAAATACCGGACATCCCCGGCTTTTTTTAGTATTCCAGTGTCTTATATTTAGCAATACATTTATTGGTACATGCAGAAAAGGGTTGTGTGGGTTTGGGATTACGTGGGGTGGGCCCCAGAAATATCAGTGTACAGGGCCCCAAGATTTCTGTTGCCGGCCCTGCATACACCCATGAGAACCAGCCACATACATACTTTTACACTTAGCACAGCGACTCTCATCATACTCCCTCAGTTCAGCCACCCGCGGCTGTTCTTCTCTGCCTGGTTTATGTTCTCTCTCTTGGCGAATCCGAGCAGCCTCTTCTCTAGCATACACTCCAAGGTCCTGAGTGTAGCGTCCGTACATCTGAGAAAGAATGCAAACATCTGTAAGGTATACAGTATAACACATAGCATCAACAGCACAGGTAGATCTGCATATACAAACAATACAACCAGATTGAACCTGCAGCATCGGGTTGGAGGGGATGTCAAACACATCCGATCTGTCAGGATCAGGTGAAATCGGCCCAAATCAGATAAGTGTATGGGCACTTCTACTGCTATGGGTTTCAAAAATTACAGGAGCTGATTGGTCGGCACTTTATCACTCTCCCTTTTACCTCTCTACAAGCTTTGATACATCTCCCCCTTCTTATTTCCATTGTATTGTTAAGTTGGCATTTTTTTTAACGTAAATCAAAAGGAGATGTGTATGTACTGTAGGTGGCTTCCAAATTCTTCATCACCAACTAACATACCAGTATAGAGGCCTTTACAGCACAACAGTGCCCTCCAGTGGAATTTCATAGTGAAGTCATTATACTTTACATCATACATTTTGTAAATTAACTGAATGTATTTCTCAACAGTAAATATGTATGTCCTTTTCAGACACTGTTACTGGACCAAGAAACAAAACATTGGGTCTGACAGGTAGACAGGTATGCAATCTACTTGAATAAATGCACAAAGTGTTAAGAGGAACTAGTGTTCTTGTTTGCTTTTAAAATACTATTTGGATTCCATATTCATTATACCCCTTTCATGCCAGAAAATGCAGGGACTTACCCAGGAATACAGTCCAGGGAACAAGCAGGGACATTCCCGGGATTGCCCCTTTCACACCAGCCTAGTCCCTGCATTTTCTGATGTGAGGGCGGAGAGACAGTGCTGGTAGGGCACCTATGTGCAGCAGCGGGTGGCGGGCAGTGGGGCTTGGACTGTGGGTGGTGGGCAACAGGGTCCAGACTGCTGTTATCCGGGCAGCGGCGGCTGGGTAATTGTCGCGCTGTTTGCCAGGCGGGAAGCGCTGCTGAATTTGAAAACATTTTGAAAAGACAGGACAAACGCTGATTGGCTGAGAGCGTCCGGCCAGTCTTTTCAATATGTTTTAAAATTCAGCAGCGCTTCCCACCCTGCTACCCAGCAAACAGTGCTACAAGCGCCCAGCCGCTGCTGCTCGGATCCCTGCAGTCTGGACCCCGCTGCCCGGGTCAGTAGCTTTCACACCAGCCCGTAACCCGGGTTGGTCTCGGAAGCAAACCTGCTGGCTAGCAGGGTTGAAATCCTGGCAAATTTTCCCAGGAACCTTTCACACCAGCGTTAGTTGGGGACCAACTAGGGAATTTTGGCTGGTGTGAAAGGGGCATTAGAGAACTATGGGGTAGATTTTTTTCAAATGCAGGTAGCGTTCGTTAAGTGTCCAGATCCGCATCACCATGTTAAACACACACATTTTATTACATGCAGGGAATTAGTAATTGTCATTTTAATGATTATTATGCATAACGCATGGGCAGTTTTTTATGGGGAATGCCCCGTAAAAAAAATAAACACAGAAGACCAGTAGCATCACTTCAGGATGATGGCAGAAATGAACATACGAAGCGGGCAGCCACAATGACAATAGATACACTGCTCAGCATGGGGAGGTACTGGAGGGATAAGCTTTTGGTTGTGGCGTAATATATGCCACACCACCTTATGCGTAGTTATAAGTAATGGATTGTTCTGTATGGAGGTTGGTAAATCCCCATCATGTAGATGCAAAAATACAATCAAACTATCACCATTTAAAATTTTTGATTCCACTGTAGAGTTAAAATACATTGCTGTGTATCCAATCTCAGAGGTAGCGTAGATATAAAGAATGACGTTGCGTAAGTTAATACCTAAGTTTGACCTACTTAGTTGCGGTTTTATCAGACCAAATCTCGCTCTTTTGCCATTCCAAATAAATTATCATACAATCCTATTAATTTCCATAGTGTTCTATTGGTCAACCAAATCGGGAGGGATTGAAGTGGGTACAAGATTCTCCTTTTAATAAGGTTAACACAGCCTAGGTATGATAGCCGTAAGTGACGCCATCTGTCGTCATATCGCATGTTTTGGATAACAACTTATATACCCCTTAATGCAGGGCTGGGCAACACCGGCCCTCCAGATGTTGATGAACTACACATCCCAGCATGCCTTGCATCAGTTTCAGCATGGCCACATAGCAAAACTAATGCAAAGCATCCTGGGATGTGTAGTTCATTAACATCTGGAGGGCCGGTGTTGCCCAGCCCTGCCTTAATGTGAAAGATATTTAAATTCTTAGGTAGTTGTATACCAAGATAAGTTATATCTGGTGGGCCAGTGGACAGGGATATCATTGTGCCTTGCTGGGTGAGTGTACCCTGGTTTCAGGTACAATGTTGTGGATTTGTTAAAGTTGACCGCAAAATGACAGCTTATAACCAATTAATGAAAATAATGAAGATGATTCATGGGGGAGGGGTTAACTTTTTTGCCAAGGGACACAATCACTTGTAAATTCACTCCAGGGGCAGTATTCAATGTCAAAGTTCTCCGTGCATGGAGAGCGTTTTATTTCGCTCTCCATGCACTCTCCGTGTTCCGGAGGGCTCTCTGCCACTCCTGCTCCCTCTATTCAATGTGGCTGATGCTCTCCGCCACTCGCGGAGAGTCTTAACCCCTGCAGGGAGCAGGGAGCTTTCAGGGAGCCGGAAGCAGCCAGAGAGATTAAAGTCTCCCTGGCTGCTCCAGAGGACTGTGGAGGGGGGCTCTCCAGGACCCAGGCTGCACCCCCCTATAGCCAGCGGGGGACCCAGTATTCACTGCACCCGTTCGTGCATAGTTACGTTCGGGTGCAGTGAATATATGAATATGTAATGAGCGGCTCGAGCGCTCCGGCCCCCTGCTGGCTGCACTGTGTAAAAAAAAAAAAAAATTAAAAAAAATATTTTTTAAAAAATTAAATATATATTCATGTGCTATAAGCACATGAATAAAAATAACATGCCCCTTCACAGAAAAAAAAAAACTGATTTTTTTTGACACCAAAATTTAAGAAAAAAACCTTTTAGTTTAAAAGTTCACATTCCAGCTCTCCATCAAAAGATGGAGAATTGCTACACGGAGAGACACGGAGAACATCACTTAGAAAGACGGAGAACATTTCACATTGAATAGGGTTGCTCGCTTTTGGAGAGCAAAATGCTCCGTCCAAGGCGAACAAAGCACAAGTTCTCCACAAAACACGGAGAACTTTTCTCATTGAATACTGCCCCAGGAGTGTAATGGTCACACTCATTTTCTTGCTGCACAAGGATGCACATGGCTGAGAAGTGATTATGCAAAATGCATTACCACGCACCCCACACCCCACACCTACCAATTTGAGGCAACCTGCAGAATCTCCAGGAGGAGGGTTCCAATAAGTGGGTAATTAGGAACCAATGGTAGGAGCAGGGTGCACTGGGGATGTCCCTTGCTGAGAACAGTTTAGAAAAGGTACAAGAGCCTCCTTTTACATCAAACATATGGTTTCCATTTGAAAAATTAGATTATTCACAAAGATGGCAACTGGGAAATGCCGCAGGTCATCCTACAGTACACTCTTGCATCATTGCCATTTCACAGACAGTTCCAGTGTCAGAGTAGTAAAAGGTTTGTAGTGGTTTTACAGATAATAGGTTAGTATTATTTACACACTACATATTATGTCAGTTACATCTGAAACTGACAATAATATGTTAATATTATAAGTATAAACAAAATAAATAATAATACATTATCTGTCATCATATCTGTTTACAATAACAAATCTTGTGTATTATAAGCAATAAATCACCATCACAGTAAATTATGGTACGCTATAATAAATATCCTTATCATTTTTAGAGTATGAGGTAAATTATGCATTTAGAATATGGTCACTGGTTAATAGGTAAAGGTAGTACAGAAATAATAATGATTAGAGAGTAGGAGTGAAATGTAATAGCCATGAGAGATTCAGAAAGTGAGAGATTTGGTAAGAAATCTCCAGGTTTTTTAAAGCGGCAATCATTTACACGGCAAAACCAGTTTAATGTTGAAGTGTAAAGCATTGTCGCTTTAAAAATTCTCACCAAATATCTCACTTTCTGAATCTCACATCCTATTAAATTTCACCCTAGATACGTAATTTAGGCATCATGGTGCTTACATCAAGTTGGATGCATACCAGCGTACTTGACTTGCATACATTTCCAATGTGATTAACTCAGAGAGAGCAGTACATGTTTGGCACAGAAAAAAAACATGTTAAACTTAAAACATAAAAGAAATAAAAATCTGCAGCAGCGTTTTTCACATATTTGCGATGTAAGAATTGTCAGTCACACCTGGATATGCATCCACATTTAAATCAGGCTCAAAATAGTGACATTTTATCTGACAGCCAAGCATTAGACTACAGAGAGAAGTGGCATTGCTCCATATAGGTCCAGATGTATCAAGCTTCAAAAAGTGATAAAATAGAGAGTGATAAACAACCAGCTCCTACCTGTCATTTTTCAAACTCCGCCTGTAACATGACAGGTAGGAGCTGATTGGCTGTCTGTTTATCACTCTCTATTTCTACATCTGACCCATAGAGTCTAATAAATACAACAACGGTTTAATACTGTAACACACATAGGGGGGAATTTACTAAGCCAAATTCGGCTAAAAAAATTGTATTTGTATAGTAAAATATGAAAAAAAAAATTTAGGCGTATTCATATTTTCAGGATTTACCATCCTGAATATACATTAATTCATACTCATGACACATTCATATTTGTATTTACAAATATACGAATGTATATGCCATCGACAGAATACGAATAGGAATCACCATTCAAAAGACGGGATTCCTAATTTACCAAGCGGCCGTATTGAAAATAAGCCAGGAAAATACACTGCATTTTCCTGGCGTATTTGGCAGAAGCCTGCACGGATTCGTAAGATCTGTGCAGGCTTCAGTGTGTAAAAAATAGAAAAACAAATAAATACATTTAAAAAAAATTGTGGTTCTCCAAGTCCCTGCATGTGGGGAGGCTTTTTGGGACTCATAGTTCACCAGCAATATACAATACAATATAAAATACTATTTTTACACCATATTTTAGCCCGCTTAGGGGCACCGGGGACAGACCCAGACTTCAACCTGGGTAGGTCAATTCTGGAGGGGGGGGGGCCCTTCATTGGGGGGGGGGTCCCCACTCCCCCAGGACCCCTGCCCAGCCTGACCAGTCAGGGGGTTAATGCTTTGGCCGGGGGGACTCCCCCAGCTGTGGCATTACCCTGCTGGCTGGTTGGGCCCGGTGCTGGTTCTTAAAATACAGGGGACCCCTAGTCATTTTGTCCCCCGCATTTTGGAAACCAGGACCAGACCTTGGGCCTGGTGCTGGTTTTAAAAAAATCAGGGGAACCCTACATGTTTTTTTCCCTGATTTGTTTACAACCAAGACTGGCTCTGTGAGCCTGGGGCTGGTTATGGCTGTGGGGAAGGACCCCACACTGTTTGTTTGTTTTTTTAAACACTGCAGCCGATACGAATTCGGATTTTGAAATAAGAATTTGTTTTTTAAAAATCCGAATTTGTATTGGCAAAAATACGAATCCATACGCCCTTGGAAAATACAAATCAGTCAATTAGGAGTGATTAATAAATTTTCCTCCCGAATACGAATTTATAAATGTCATACGACGGTGATGCCAGTCGTATGCATTCGTATTAAGAATACGAATTATTGTATTGGTATTCTTAGAAAATGTATCCTATAGCGTTATGTAATCAGACATGCAAAAGTAATAATGTGGTGGTAATAACAGTAAAAAAAAGTTACATTTACCACATGTGACAATACAACACATGCATATGTTTGCAGTTTCCCCTTCCACAAATTAAATCTGAATTGACTGCAGCAGTGCATATGTAAAACGACAATTAAGTAATGCAAATAGATGGACGCTAATTAAACTTCATTGATTCTAACCTTGCTGCTGAAAGAAGTACTTAACAACTGAAGGTCAAGCTATAAAAGAGCCAAGTCAGAAATCAAAAAAAGATATGCCCCCTGAAAGGTGTATCTTGGCCATGCCCAATTGATTTGCCCAATTAGAAGAGCATACCAACACATGAGTGAACCTTCTACTGGAATATGGGGAAGATAAGAATGTATGTACAGTATAAGGTTTCTTGTGAATATGCACAAAAGGTGTATTAGGGAAAAAACAGATGTACTTCCAGCTATACGTGAACCCTTATTGCTCAGTTCATCCTGAAGTATGGTGCTCAATAGAGTGTAATGCCTTATAAAGTATGGTGTACAGAATACTTTCATTGCCTGCCATCAATACCATCATATTCAAAACCGGGGGTGGAGCTTCACTTAAAGCATAAAGTATGGGCCAGCAGCAGAAAGACTGTAGTAGATACTAGGATATACCACCACACCGAGCAAAGGGAGATCTACAAACATGGCTCTCCCGGCATAATGACAGTGTGCAGCCTAACTCAACTGCAAATCACAGAGTACAATGAAATATTACTGGGCACTATAGCACAGTTTGGGACCAGTGCACTGTTATTGTCAACCCCCAGTCACCCTGGAAGGCATGCAGTCATTAGATCTACAGTGTCTATGTCGACAGTCAAAAGGGCGACAACTATTGGTCGACATAGTCAAAATGTTGACATTCAGACTGTCGACATAGTTAAAAGGCTGACATGGAAAAGGTCTACATGAAAACAGTGGGTTTTTTAAATTATTTTACGCCGGCATGTGTGGACAGGCGGTGATTCCTACCCTACCCTCCACTACGGCATGGTGGGAGAATATAATAGTGTGCCCGAAGCATGGCGAGTGTAGCGAGGGGATGCTGTACACATACAAGGTGTCCATACCGACCTATGTTTTCATAGACCCCAAAAAAACATGAAAAACCAATGTCGATCTTTTGACCATGTCGACATTTTGATCCTGTCGACCAATAGTGGTCGATCTTTTGACTGTAGATATTGTAGATCTAATATACCATAACCCCCTGGCAGTATACTGTAGGTAGCTCTGCCATTTACCACACAGGACAGCGGGCAGCGTTCCCCATACATACAGAAGTTCACACGTTGTTGCCAATAAAATGCTTCCATATTTACAGCGTATGTTCGGTGTACATTACTCTCTCTATGGAGATACTTTTCTGAGAAATCACAGCTTAGTTACAGTGTCGGCATTTGCTGGAGGGAGAGACATCCCTAGTACACAGAAATAAGCATATTATGTAATAGTAGAAAACAGGCTACAATACAATGTCTGGATTACTGTTATTAGCTTCTCAATCCTTTAGTCCTCACCTGACTGCCACTGCCACCCACACAAATCTCAAAAGCCACTATGAAAATACTGACATGCAAATGCAAACATGGAAATACTAACATGTCTCAGAATTTTCCAGCATTCTGGAGGCAAATACTGTACCATGCACCACTGTCTGCGAAACAAACACACAGACAGAAATAGAGAGTAATGCTGTGTACACACGGGGGAGATATATTGCTCAGCCATATATTGCTGAGCCATATATGGCTGAGCAATATATTGCTCAGTTTCTACTTTACATCAGCGACCAGAGATGGTCGCTGATGAAAAAGAAACTGCTGGGGGGAGCCCGGCAGTGGTAATCAGCTGGTCGCAGGAGCATGTTCCTGCGACCAGCGATCACCACAGGGGCAAAAACGGGAGCGCGCACCCGGCAATATATCGCCGGTGCACACTCCCATTGCGGGCAATATGGTCGTTTAGCGACCATATTTCCTACGATTTTGCACAAAATCGCCCCTGTGTGTACGCACCTTAAAGGCCCACACACATTACAACCATCCCGCAGACACAGATATTGGCGGTGGCAGAACCCGGTATCGGCAAGTGCATGTACACTTGCCGATGCTGCAAACGATAGAGCCAATGGCGGGGGAAGACGGTCAACAGCATTACCGTTGTTGACAATGTCCTCCCTCGTCCAAACATGCTTGGTCGAGGTAATTTACGATGCACGGGAAATTGCATCGTTAATGATGCACAGCGTACACATTGGATGATATTGTTTACAATATCGTTCATAAAGCCCTTTCTGAAAGATATTGTGACCAATATCATCTAGTGCATAGGTTCTCACCCTCGGTCCTCAGGACCCCACACGGTGCATGTTTTGTGGGTCTCCACACAAAATCACAAGTAAAATAATTAGCTCCACCTGTGATCTTTTAAAATATGTCAGTAATGAGTGCACCTGCCGGGTGCCCTGGAAATCGTGACCTGTGTGGGGTCCTGAGGACCGAGTTTGAGAACCACTGATCTAGTGTGTATTAGCTATAACACAGGAGACCTATAGACACGAGATAAAATGCAGAAGCCTACCAAGAGAAATACAACCAAACTATGCAGATAAAGGGCGGGATGTATTAATATACATCACCGCCCTTCGACTGACAGCCGCCGCGATGCTGCCGCATATGTACTAACATATGCGGCTAGCATCGGGTTTGCGGTGACGGAGACCCCCGCGATACCTGTGATGTGGTCTGCGGGGGTCTCCGTCACATCCCAGCGGCTGTCAGCGTCCCCCTGCGTCTCCTCCTCCCCCCTGTAGCCGGATGTCCTCCCGGCTGTGACACCTGCTGGGGGAGGAGGAGATCAAGGGAGGACAGGAGGGGGGGGCGCGGCCGGCGGCCGGCGATAGAAGCCCATAGGCTTCTATAGGGTATCGCCACCCTCTGGGTGGCGATACCCTGCCAGGCGAAAACGGGGCGGACGGGTAGTGGTAAATAGGGAAATGCGGTAAAACCCCCTTTTTACCGCATTTTCCCTTTAGTACATCCCGCCCAAAGGGAACTGCAAACCAATGATATGACTGCTTTACACATGTAGTGCACATCCACAAAGGGTTGTATAATGCATCATGACCACAACCTTCATTTAAAAGGTATTCTTTATTCATTTTTACATTTTACTGCCTCTCAGCTCTGGGGAGACATTGATCGTAGGACAACTTATGCTGGCCATACACTGACCAAACCAACTTTCATCCAACCAGTTGGTTGGTTTGACTGAAAAACTGGTATGTGAAATGCCCCCCATTGTTAACGCCACCCCAAAGCGTGGCGAGCGCAGCGAGCCCGCGAGGGGAGGCGGTACGCGTCCTCCGACCTTTTCATACCCCCCACTATCCACGTTGGGGTGGAGTTGATTTTATATTGTGTGGCGAGCGCAGCGAGGGGACGTGTAATACCTGTGAAGTAATGTGCGTGCGATCGCCACGCTTCGGGCTCGGTGGCTCACTGCGCTCGCCACACTATATAAAATCAACTCCACGCCAACATGGATAGTGGGGGTATGAAAAGCTTGGAGAACGTGTACCGCCGCCCCTCGCGGGCTCGCAACTCTTTGGGATGGCGTTCATCGTGGGGTGGCATTAACAATGGGGGGGCATTTGAACCATCAGGGTGGGTATACAATGAAAATTGGGGTCTGGGGGGCATTTGACATATGGCCCAATGTAAAATCGGGTCTCAGGGACCATTTTACATTGGTTCCGATGTAAAAATCGCATTGATCGCATCACATGCGATGGACGCAATTTTTTTGGACCCGATAAATACAATCAAAATCGCAGACGCCTTGCTAGGAAACAAGTACCCTACCATCCAGTACCAGATTTTTATTCCATCCAACCAACTAGTTGGATGGGTGGGTGAAAGTTAATCTAGTGCAGTGATGGAGAACCTTGGCACTCCAGCTGTTGTTGAACTATGTATCCCAGCATGCCCTGCAACAGTTTTTGCATGACCAAATAGCAAAACTGTAACAGGGCATGTTGGGATGTTTAGTTCAACAACAGCTGGAGGGCCAAGGTTCTCCATCACTGGTCTAGTGTATGGCCGGCATAAGACTCTATGGGTTACATTTACTAAAATGGGAGTTCTATTGAAAATGGTATGTTGCTCATAACAACCAGAGTCTATAGATTATATTCTAGAAGGTGCTAACTAAATAAGTAGAATCTGATTGGTTGATATGGGCAACATCCATCATCAAAATAATGTAATTATACAGTCAATTTACACCTATGAGTGTGGAAATTGTATGTTAGCCCCCAGGGTTCTGCACTGGTTATCAGTTTATCTTCAGTACAGTAGGTTAGTGAAAGGAACGGGTAAGATTAATCACAATGCACATTTTTACTGTGAGCTTGATAAACATTTTTCTTCAAAACCTGCAACGTGATAACGTAATTTTTTTGTAAACAATTAATTTATTTTTTTCTTATGCAGAGAAAAATCAAAACAAAACAATTAGTACTTGTGTATTATCACAGCGCCCATACCCGCGGATCGCATACCAAATTGTATGCGATTTGCATACGATTTGATCTGCGATGCGATTTAGCACACCACCACTATCCACGTCAGCCCGAGGGGATGCGGTACACGTCCTCCCTACTTGATCATACCCTCACTATCCATGTTGGAGTGGAGTTCATCTTATAAAGTGTGGTGAGCGCAGCGAGCCACCAAGCCCGAAGCGCGCCGAGCACAGCGAGCCCCGCGAGGGGAGACTTAAAACACGGCCGAAGCATGGAGAGCGCAGCGGATTACTTGACGTGTATTCCGCATGCACTCGCCAAGCTTTGGGCTCGTATGCGTCCGCTCGCCACACTTTATAAAAACAACTAAACGCCGATGTGGATAGTGGGGGTAAAAACAGGTCAAGAGGACGTGGGGCTCGCTGCGCTCGCCACGCTTCGGGCTGACGTGGATAGTGATGATGTGCTAAATCACATCGCAGATTGAATCTTAGGCAAATCGTATGCGCTATTACATGCGATTTGCACACGATTCGAACTGCGATCATGGACGCCGTGATAATACACAAGTACCAAACAATTTTACACTAGGAAAGCCATTCCAAGTTCACAGAAATGTATTATCAGATATAGCTGGTGGTGAGCATAAACAAACATAAGTCATAGAAATACAACAATATTCCAATAAAACCATACAAAAAAAAAATGGCATAAATGTAAAAAAAGCAAAACAACTGAAGGAAAAAATGGTACTTGTTTAGTTTCACGGAGGCAGATAAATGGCATGCGATTTGCTGTACGATGCGATTTAGTACCTGTTCATAACCCCACTCCACTACGGCATGGAGTTGAATTTATATAGTGTGGCGAGCGCAGCGATCCACCGAGCCCAAAGCGTGGCCAACCCTGCGAGGGGACGTGGAATACATGTTAAGTAATCCGCGTACGCTCGCCACACTATATAAAATCGACTCCATGCCGTAGTGCACAGGTCTACAACCTGTGGCCCTCCAGATGTTGTGGAACTACATGTCCCATCATGCCCTGACAGTTTTGGCATGCTCTTATAAGGAAAAAATGTGGCAATGCATGTTGGAACATGTAGTTTCACAACATCTGAAGGGCCACAGGTTGAAGACCCATGCCGTAGTGGATAGTGGGGTTATGAACAGGTACTAAATCGCATCGCATATCAAATCGTATACAAATCGCATGCGATATCTGCCGCCGTGAAACAAAACAAGTACCGGAAAAATAAAAATGATCAACAATAACACAAAAAGTAATTAGCAGTGTCCAGGGAGGGGAGTTGAAGGTATACCAAGAGGAACATATTTTGTGGTAGGTAGAAACAGTATCACTTTGTAGACATGTGATGTATTCCATCGAAGCTACAAAATTAATTTGGGAATAGAGAGCCGTCTGGCGATCAGGGATTTGGCCGCATTGCAGATGTGGACAATGAGCCTATCCTGGTGTTTGCTGACATATGGGATCGGGACAATCAGTAATGCTACAGCAACTGACTGTGAGAAGGGCGTACCAAGCAGTCAGGTTAGCAATGACCATACTGCAGACCAAAAGATTTCAATTATCGAGCATAATCGCCAGATGTGGTAAAATGTACCAACCTGGCCACAGTACCTCCAGCATAGGTAAAATGCAGAGGGAAATATGGCGTGTAACCGAGAGATGGGACTAGGTACCATCACGTGTAGACCTTATCTCTCTGTCTCTTTGATAGCCACACTAATGGAGGCTTTGGCAATTCTTGATCGAATTATAGGCTAGTCATCTTCAGCTAATGAATTTGGGAGGTCCTTTTACCATGCCAGTTCATGTGGTTCTCAGTTTGCAGGTGCAGAGGCCAAAATGTTGTTATACAAAAAATAAATGTTGCCACATTGACCCACTGCAAGCAAGCTAAGCTGCTCAATTGGCATCAATGTACATGATTTGCTAGAGGAGTATTGAGAAGCAACATAACTTAGGATCTGCACACATCGGAAATGGGTCATAATGGGGACAGAGTATGAAGACCGTAGTTCAGCAAAAGTGGAAGTGGGCGATTTGTCTTTAACATGTTTTAATCTAGTTATTTGAAATTCATGCCAGGGCAGGGCCATCAGCTTGGTAAATAGGGTGGTCCCATATAAAGTTCATAGGGGAGGGAAATGGGGCTAGTTTCAACTGAGAATGGATTTTGTCCCACACAATGTCAGGGTGAATCAGATGGTCGGGGCCGCATAAGCCAAGGCTGGTCTAAGTGATCTCGGAAGTCAGACTATTTTGTCAACTAGGCCTACCTGGAGCAAAGCATTCTCGAATGGTGAACCCATTTTCTACATCCAGGGTCAGAGTGCCATGATATAATCTGATTCAATTGGGCCGCATGATAGTACGAGCGGAGATTTGGGAAGCCAACACCGTCCTCAGAGGTGGGTCTAGTTAAAGTAGTATTGCTAATACGGGGTTTACCGTTGGCCCAGATAAAGTGGTTGCATAATGTTTGTAGGGAGTTCAGGGCTGCATATGGAACAGATATTGGCAAAGTCTGAAAGAGGTATAGTAGCCTTGAAAGGATGTTAATTTTAAATCACATTGATCCTACCGGCCCAAGAGATATAAAGAGATTGCCAGCGTGCAATGTCCGTGGTCAGAGTTAGGTTAAGGGGGTATAGTTATTCTGATATAGAAGGGAGTAGGATTTAGTGATGTATATGCCTTGGTATTTGATCACCTGGGGGTGCCGTGTAATGGGAAATGAAGTTCTTAGTGTGGAGAAAAGTTGGGAGGGGACACACAGGGCCAGGGCTTAATTCTAATTCTAGCCGCCAGTGGCTCTATGCATATGGCAAAGAGAAGGGGAGACAAGGGGCATCCCTGTCTCGTCCCGATGCCCAGAGCAACCTGTGGGGATTGGAGACTATTGGTCATAATGGTAGACTTAGAATATAGGGATTTGATTGCTTGTAACAAGTTGCATGTAATGGCTGCAGAGGTTAGGAGTAGTGAACAAAAAAGGCCATAAGAGGCGGTCAAATGCCTTTTTGGCATCCACAGCTAGTAGGATTGATGGGATCTTAAGTGTATTGGAGTAATGAATCAATGGTGCGTCTAGTATTATCAGAGGCCTGCCGATGGGGAATAAAGCCTTTACCTGGCTTGGGAATGACAATTAAGTTGCTGTGCTAATAAATTATAATAAGCCATTGTGAAGCTGTCAGGGCCAGGGGCCTTTGACGGCTTCTGTGACTTGAGGGCTACAGCTCCTCAGTGATGGCTACCCCAAGCGAATGTGCCGTGGACTCAGGAAAACTTCAATTTTTATTTTAAAATAGCATTATGCCCTCATCAGACAATAAAAGCCTATCAAAAGATCTTTCTGCCTCAAGTCCTCCTCTGCCTCAGCCATCGGCTGATGCAGGTATCATTGGAGGGAATTGGACATCCATTCAAGGGAGCACACAGGCTAATGAAGACTGCGTTAGCTTTGCATTCCAGAGGTTGATACATCCAACAGTACAGCAGGGGATGGGTCATAGGGTTGACAGTAATTAGATCAACAGACAATAGGTCGACCACTATTGGTTGACAGTCAGAAGGTCGACACATGGAAATGGTAGACATGTATTAGGTAGACATTGTCAAAATGTTGACGCAATCAATATGTCGACCTGGAAAAGGTCAGGATGAGGTTTTACATTTTTTGGTGTCTATGTCAACAAATGTCGACATGGACACTGTATAAATGTACAGCTTCGCTTGCCATGATTCGGGCACACTTATTATATCACGTTATGCTCACTTGAATAGTAAAAGTACAAAAAAACACCTTTTTTGAAGAAACATTGTAAAAAAACTAATTTTGACCTTTTTCATGTCAAGCTATTGCTTGTGCCGACCTTTTGACTGTTGACCAATAGTGGACAAAAATGGGGGGAGATGTGGCCGATATCAGACATATGTATCTGGTGCAGGCCTCCTTCCTCCATGGGAAATCCTGTGGATTCTTAATGAATGTTGCAGGTTATATAAGTTAAAACATTTTTTTAATTAAAACTATATCCTTTTTTTGCTATACAGTGCTGATTTAACAAATGGGCAGCTGGGGCATTCGTTCCCCACATATAGCTATATCACTAGCGAAGGTTGCATATGTAAGCGGTGTTCCTGCGGGAATCCTGGGGTGTAATGCATTGTTCATAACATATCTCTGTTGTGGCGATTGTTTGCATTTTTATAATTTTTTATAAAATTGTCAGTATATTATATTGACAATTGTACAATTGTATTGTTAAGTGGCCTCCACAAGTTGGTTGACCACGTGCCCAATCTGCATTATAATTTGTATCAGCGCATACTTCATTTAAAGAGATATATATATATATATATATAGGCAGGTGTGGTGCGGCACTCTCGGCATAATAAGACACACGAAGTCAGCTGACTTCGTGTGTCTTATTATGCCGAGAGTGCCGCACCACACCTGCCCATATCTCTACCTGTGAGGGCACCGGCTCAAGTTACAAACCTGTCTCTGGGAGTGCCGATTCTTGGACAATATATATATATATATATATATATATATATATATATATATATATATATATATATATATATATATATATATATATAGTGGTAGCTTAGCATGGACTTGCTAAACCACACTCCGGCAGGCTGTGGAGGGCCGCCTAACACAGGATTAGGTCACCCCAAATGGTGAGAGCACACCTGCGTTGTCTGGAACCGCACCCACAAAATGATTAGTCATGCCCGCCCCCAACAGTACCTTCACACCCCTTGTCACGACTTACAAAATGCTCACGGCCAGGCCGTATTTAAGTGCTTGCACATGAACACTCCTGCGCACAATTTCCGAACTTCTGCGGAGCCCTCTGAATCGCATCCGAAAACTTATAAAACATTCCCTATAATATTTTGTATAACATATTAATGCTGCATGCGAGAAAAGACCAACACAAACAACGTGTGGACATGTCAATGGTCCACATCAGAAAAGGTTGACGCAATAATTTTTTTTTTTTTTTACCATCTTGTTCTCACGTCACGATACCCCTTTTTTGTGTTGCATGTTAAACAGGGTTTTTGGAAGTTCTTAGGTGATGTTGGTTCTCCCCAATATGTCCCTTAAATTACGTGCTCTACAGCAGCTCGGCAAGATAGTTTTGTGTGAAAAGCATGGCAGGGATTTATCGCTGGTAACCATTGGCCACACTGCATGGGCTGCTCTGGGTAATACTTGGCTACCAGGGGTGTAAGTGGTGACTATCCCACGTCACGATGGGCATAGATGGAGAATAGAATAGTGCCCAAAGGCGCTCGACATACAAGGGATGTGGTACACTAATGCTGCTTTCAGACCGCATAACTGGCTTTGACCCTGTATTTGGAAACGTTTCCAAAAACGGGTCTGCCAGATAAAACCCCTTTCACACCGCAGCACTTAAACGGTATATTACCGTTTAAGTGCCGATTTTTTGACACTGGCAGACCCGTTTTTGGAAACTTTCCAAATACAGGGCCAAAGCCAGTGCAGCCTTCAGCCCTCCCCTCCGTGCAGCTCCCCCCCCCCCTCGCGTGTCGACCGAGAGCATGTCGACGCCCCCCCGCGCATGTCGACGCCCCCCGCGCATGTCGACGCCCCCCCCACCCCACCCCGCGTGTCGGCGCCCCCCCCCCCCCCCGTGTCGACTTACCCCGTGCCGGTACCTCCGTTGTGGACTGCAGCTCAGTATGCTCGGAAAGCACTTATGAAAAAAGTGTCTTCCAGAAAATGGCTGCCCCATAGGAAACCCTGTTTAAAAAAACTGTCTTCCGTATGGGGGGCAGCCATTTTCTGAAAGACACTTTTTTCATAAGTGCTTTCCGAGCATACTGAGCTGCAGTGCCGGGAACCACAACGGAGATACCGGCACGGGGTAAGTCGACACGGGGGGGGGGCGCCGACACGCGCGGGGGGGGTCGACACGCGGGGGGGCCGTCGACACGCGCGGGGGGCGTCGACACGCGCGGGGGGGCGTCGACACGCGCGCGGGGGGTGTCGACACGCGCGGGGGGGGCTCCAGTGCTGTGAATACTTAATGAGCGCTCATTAAGTATTCACTGTGCTGAATTTAGGACCCAGCTCATTGGCTGGGTCCTAAATACCGTTTCTGAGCCGATTTTTGCGCTAAAATACCGGTTCAGAAACGGGTAGGACCCTGCATTTTAACCGGTTAGAAAAAACGGCATTTTCTAACCGGTTAAGTGGGACTGGACCTTTCAGACCGCACACATTACCGTTTTAAAACGGTAAAAAAACGGCAATTTACCGTTTTAAAAGTGCGGTCTGAAAGGGGCATTATACTTTGTCCATGTTGACAAAGACATAAAAACCCCTGAAAAATTCTTGTTGAACTTTTCCATGTCCACCATTGCCATAGAAACATTGAATTTGACAGCAGATAAGAACCACTTGGCCCATCTAGTCTGCCCCTTTTTTTCAACATGTCACCTCATATTTGATCCTTATTTTTTTGTAAGGATATCAATATGCTTATCCCAAGCATGTTTAAATTGTACTACTGTATTTGCATCTACCACCTCTGATGGTAGGCTATTCCACTTATCTACTACTCTTTCTGTGAAAAAATTCTTCCTCACATTTCCCCTGAATCTTCCTCCCTCTAGTTTCAGTGCATGTCCTCGTGTTCTGTTGCTCCTCTTCCTGTGAAGAATGTCTCCCACCTGTACCTTGTTAAAACCCTTGCTATATTTGAAAGTTTCTATCATGTCCCCCCTTTCCCTTCTCTGCTCTAAAGTATACATATTAAGATCTTTTAGTCTTTCCTGGTACGTTTTGTGATGTAGGCCATGCACCTTTTTAGTTGCTCTTCTTTGTACAGTCTCTAATGTATTTTTATCCTTCTGGAGATATGGCCTCCAGAACTGAACACAATACTCTAGGGGCGGGATGTTATAACATCCGCGGCCCCCCTTCGCCGGACATCGCATTTTTAATAACGGCATATGCTATAACATATGCCGTTATTCATGCAAGGGACAGCTCTTGCGGTAAGAGCTGTCCCTTGCGATGCGGTGCCGGCACTGGACTTCCGGGTCTGTGACCCGGGAGTCCATCTGCGCATGCGCAGACCCCGGCGCCGGCCGCAGGGCACGCTGGGAGGGATCCGTGACGGATCCCTCAAACAGCGCTGCGGTAAGAAGCCCATAGGCTTCTGCAGGGATTCGCCAGCTTTAGCTGGCGATTCCCTCCGCAGCGCTGACACTGCGGAGGCGCCATATAGCATATAGAAATGCGGTAGAAACCCCGAAAACGGGGTTTTTACCGCATTTCTGCTATATAGCATCCCGCCCTAGGTGAGGTCGTACCAATGACCTATACAGTGGCATTATTACTTCTTTCTTTCTACTGCTGATACCTCTCCCTATGCAACCAAGAATCTGACTTGCCTTCTTCATTGCTTTGTTACATTGCCTACCTGCTTTTAAGTCCCCTGAAATAGTGACACCTAGATCCCTCTCTTCCTCAGTAGTTTCCATTATAGTGTCATTTATACTATATTGAGGGCGGGATGTTATAACATCCGCGGCCCCCCTTTACCGGACATCGCATTTTTAATAACGGCATATGCTGTAACATATGCCGTTATTAACGCAAGGGACAGCTCTTGCGGTAAGAGCTGTCCCTTGCGATGCGGTGCTGGACTTCCGGGTCTGTGACCCGGGAGTCCATCTGCGCATGCGCAGACCCCGGCGCCGGCCGCAGGGCACGCTGGGAGGGATCCGTGACGGATCCCTCAAACAGCGCTGCGGTAAGAAGCCCATAGGCTTCTGCAGGGATTCGCCAGCTTTTGCTGGCGATTCCCTCCGCAGCGCTGACACTGCGGAGGCACAATATAGCATATAGAGATGCGGTAGAAACCCCGAAAACGGGGTTTTTACCGCATCTCTGCTATATAGAATCTCGCCCTGAGTCTTTGGATTTCTGAGACCCAAGTGCATGATTTTGCATTTTTTGGCATTAAACTGTAGTTGCCATTCTCTTGACCATTTCTTATTTACCTAGATCCTCAATCATTTGTTTTACCCCTCCTGGTGTGACTACCCTGTTGCATACCTTTGTGTCATCTGCAAAAAGGCACATTTTACCCTCAATTCCATTTGCAATATCACCAATAAAGATATTAAAAAGCACCGGTCCAAGTACAGATCCCTGGGGTACTCCACTTGTAACCTTTCCCTCCTTTGACTGTACTCCGTTTACTACAACTCTGTTTTCTGTCCTGCAACCACGCTCTTATCCATTCAACTATCTTAGAATCCAATCCCAAGCTTTCAAGTGCCATGTCGACTTTTTTCTTGTGTCAACCTTTTGTCAATGTATACCTAGACCGTCACCCTTTTTTGTATCGACTTATTGCCTGTCCTACCTACTCAATATCCAACCAAAAATTCACACTGGGTTGTAAGTATGAAATAATAACCACATGAGGTGACATTGTGGGGGAAATTTACTAAAGGAAATTTGTAAAAAATAGGTGTATTTGTATCCAGAAATACACTTATTTTTGACATTTACTATCCCGAAAATACGGCAATTCGTATTCGTATTGATAGCACATCAATACAACTACGAATTGCCGTATTTTCGGGATAGTAAATGTCAAAAATAAGTGTATTTCTGGATACAAATACACCTATTTTTTACAAATTTCCTTTAGTAAATTTCCCCCTGTTTGTCAACACTCAACGGGCTGCTGTTCTCTCCCAGACACTGACTGATTGGTCCCCTGTACTCAATACAAGGCAAGGTGCCCTTACATATTTCCTGTGAGGTCAATGGCAATCGGTCTGATAATCACTTTACACCCAACTGAAGATAATAAAACTGTGGAAAATTTAGACATTATTTTCCTGTGTCAAATAGTGGCAGGTACAAGCTGTCCCCTACAGCGTTTGCACACACACACACACAATGCAGTCTGGTTTTCTGAATCAATCAATAGCCCGGCAAGTATTACATTTGCAAACATATACTTTACGGACATACTCGCCACACTATATAAAATCAACTCCATGACGACATGGATCATGGCGGTATGAGCGTACTAACTATAGTGGGTGCCCAACTAACATAAATAATATATATATATAGATAGATATAGATAGAGAAGTGGAACGCACACGTTGCGTTCAGGTGGAGGGCACGTCGGGTGCGCTCTGGCTTCCGGCTGAGAGAGAGAGAGAGAGAGATATCACCAACTGCTCCGGTGCCTTCAGTTCCCAGGTGTAGGGAAAGTATATCCAGTAGCAGTATTTGCAGCACTCAGGAGACTCTATGCAGCTGTATCAGCTATATTAAATGACTGACTCAATAGCAGTTATATCTGGTATACGATCTGAACTTACTGAATAAATACAAGACCCAAGTGATGCAAATCCTAGGGATCAGTTACTAACATCCAAACCAAAAATATCCACATTCAATAAAGTGCCATTTGTCACCACTTACACCCCTGGTAGCCAAGTATTACCCAGAGCAGGCCACGCAATGTGGCCAATGGTTACCAGCGATAAATCCCTGCCATGCTTTTCACACAAAACTATCTTGCCGAGCTACCGTAGAGCACGTAATTTACGGGACATATTGGTGAGAACCAACATCACCCAAGAACTTCCAAAAACCCTGTTTAACACGCAACACAAAAAAAAGGGTGTTATAAGTGCCCCTCATGTACAACCTGTAAGAACATGCTCACTGGCAATGAATTCCAACATCCACAAACCGGCCAAAAATTTAAGATCAAACATGTCCTCTCATGCAAATCTCAATTTATTGTATACTTGATCATTTGTCCTTGTAACAAATGTTACGTGGGACAAACAATTAGAACTTTCAGGGAGCGCATGGCGCTCCATCGATCAACCATAAATGCCAGTTTGGCAGGTGAAAAAATTGAACATCCGGTCGCAAGGCACTTCAAGCAATGTGGACATAGCTTACGCAGCATGATCATAGACCACAACCCGAGGGGGTAATCTACACAAACTTCTAAACCAGCGTGAATCCGAGTGGATATTTAGATTAAATGCTTTGTCACCTGCGGGACTTAATGAAAAAATTGCATGGAATGTGTTTATATAAATATGTGGTTTTCTCATCAAAATGTTGTTTTCTTGTAAATAGGAGTGAAACGGGTGCATAAGTTGCCTTGGAATGGTCCTTGACAACGGCCAAGCTATGCAGCAGGGTGGAGTCAGGTTCCCGGAAGCGGACCTCACACATGCCCGCTCTCTAGACACACAAACACGTGGCTACAAATAGCTCTGTTTTCTTTCCAGCACAGCACTTATGCACTTTACTTCACACATCCTGATGAAAAGACTTATACAGTCTTGAAACGTTGATATGAAGATGTAAAAATTTAACCAATATATGCTTTATTTTTCTAAGCCTGAGTGCCGCCTGATTCTTAGTGACCGCGTTATAGGTCCAGGGACTATCATCTCTATATTTACTCCAGGAGGAAGGCACCGGCAACCGAGTGCCGAACAGAGATAGAGATAGAAATACTGTATATCCCAAAAAGGGTGAACCATTGCTGCTGATCCCTGGACTTTTCATGGACCCCATCTCAGGGTTGTTGCTTTTTTCTTTTTAAATAAAAGCTCTATAAAACATAAGTGCTGGTTCTGTTAGTGGCCTGGCATTATCCCAGCTGTAGTATAAACCCCGGTACAAAATGCAGATGAAAAAGGAGGTCACATAGTGGCACTCGGATGATTTTCAGAAACTTTTATTGTGGCAAGACAAGTATACCAACGTTTTGGGGCTTCCATGCCCCTTTCACCCACGCATTTACAAAGGGGCGTGCCAGCCCCGAAGCTTTGGAATACTTTTCTTGCCGCAATACACACACACTGTAATGTTTATTATTAGTAGTGTATATCAATGTTCAGTTAATATTTTTTTGAAAACATCCTTGTTGCTTAAGAGGAAGAAAGATGCTAGTGTGCAACCCTAATGTTTTATTCAAAATACGTTGAATGTTTTCAGCAAAATTTGAACAATACTCTCATGCTAGACTTACTCCCATTTACACTGGCAAGGATAATGCTGACAACAATTATTCATTCTAATGTATTCAGATAGTGGTGGCCGACAAGCTGAGCAAAGGCATATTTCCCTTCTATTTGGCTTACAGATAGTACCTTATGTTGTATTTGCTACTGTTGGACCAGCCTATGAAGGGTGAGAACTACAAGCCTTGATGTAAAGGTTTGACCAAAAATATGAAACAATCCCTTTGTTTTCTATTGTGCGACACCTGAAGGTCAGAAGCTCCTTGTTATATTGTGCCTGATTCTGACCTATGCGCTAAGCTGCGTACACTCGCTGAGCACCCCCCCTCTTGCTGTACAAAAACACATCCCCTCGCATGCAGCCGAAGGGGTCAGAATTCATTCGATGGTCGCCAACCATCAAATGATTTCTCTCCCCTTCAGTAATGAAAGGCTGGACGTTTCCCTTCCCTATACCTGCCCCCTCCCTCAACAAAGCAAGTGTGATACTCAAAGTCATTTGCAAAAGGGTATGCACATGTGACCACCAACATCGGAAATGCAGCAGCATTGGGCCCTGTCCGATCAGAGTTAAATTGGGCCCATTTAGTGCCCAGAAATCCTGACTGGCTTCATCTAAACTAGTCACTAGCTGATATGTACAAAAAGGACACGTAAAAAGTAATTATGTCTAAAAAGCATTTGGAAACATTTCATATATAGCCTTCTCTTTATAAGAAGAGGGATTAGTGATGTGGATTGTGAGTGTTTCCATAGAAGTTAACCTGCTTGCATATTTCAGCCAGAGGGGGTAGATCAGAGGCGCTGTAGTTACAGTATATCTATGTAACAATTGTGTATATAATATAACCTCATCATAAGTAGAATGAAATAGCGCTAGAGAGAGCTCTAAGGGAATACGGAACCACAGAAGGTGAAGGTCAATGTAAAAAAAAATATAGTATTCTTTAGTTCTGCCATAAATTCCAGCCAGCCTATACAAAAATTAGACTAGGACTCACAGGGAAAAGATTAAATGAGCATGCAAGCCACTGAACGGTATCCGATGGCTTTACGCACAATCTCAGGAGGTCCAATAAGCTTGTGGCCTATGAATGTGTGAGTAGAATAAGCGTACCGACCCAGGCGCGAGCGTAACTGAATCGGCCAGTCACACATTTCTGCTCACTTTCTGGCTGCAGTGGGTGGCATCAAGATTGTAGGACAATGCATACATTTTGCATAAATGGGAATTTTAGCCTCAGCCAATGCTTAAATTGGCATGAACATGAGCTGCTTTGAATGCAGGTAGGGCTATGATTACAATAAGCTCAGTCTCCTCTTAAATAACACCTATGGCACTAAACAGCTAGGATTAGTGTCATAATGGCATAAATGTGGTACCCTAAAATAAGCTGGCATGGGACTGGAGTAGGTAGCCGCTGCACTGCTCCCGCTCGTGCATATGTAATGAGGGGGAGCAGTGTGAAGTGAATATCTGAATAGGTAATGAGCGTCTCTTGGCTCCCGGACCCCTGCTGGCTGTAATATGTAAAAATATATTTTTTTAATTAAATATATATTCATGTGCTGTAAGCGGTGCACGGTGACACACAGCAAAAATCATTTAGAAAGCAATTCCCCATCTGATCATTGAATACACTCACGGCGAATCACATTGAAAAACCACAGCGAATTGTGGTGACTATCAGACGGCGGATTGTCCATCATTCATCGTTAGCTGTCGGCGGATAGTGCACGTTGAATAGGGTGAATCAATTTTTCAGTAAAAAGATTCACCTTAGAGCACGAAAATAGCACAAAAATAGCACGAAAATAGCACATGGTGAATCAGCCTCATTGAATACTGCCCTATCTCTTTTGAAGCTAGGTGCACCTGGCCCATGGGCTTTGATCTTCAGCTGCAATTCAGGTAAGTAAATAGGAGATATATATCTGTTGTGTGGGGCAGATGGGAGCTGGCATAAGAAGGACATGGTTGTCCTGATATGCCACATGGAGTATTATGGGGTTGCTTCAGGTAGGTAGCTCTTAGCTTGGATATATTTGAGTAAGGAGCCATTATCATGTGGCTCTTTGCTAGTGAATTTGAAACCCTTATTGAGGTAACATTGGTGTTAAGACACCTAGTTTGCAAAGGCCTTTACTAATAAAATTGACATGTGCTGGATCTAGCGACAGCGTTCTAGACAGCGGCGTAACTATAGCACCGCAGCCACCGCCACCGCGGGGGGGCGCTGTGCATGTGGGGGCGCCGGGGGCTGCGGTGCTATAGTTACACCACCCCCCCCCCCCCAATCCCCGCAGACTTACCTATCTCGCTGGTCCCGGCGGCTCCGTTCTTCTGCTGAGGACCACCACAAAATGGCCGCCCCCATATAGCACACAGTTCTCTGAAACTGTCTGCTGTATGGGGGCGGCCATTTTGTGGTGGTCCTCAGCAGAAGAAGAACGGAGCCGCCGGGACCAGCGCGATAGGTAAGGCTGCAGGGGATTGGGTGGGTTTCCATGGGCGGCGGGGTATTGGGGGTGCTTGGCGGGGCGGCGGCGGGGGGTTTTCTAGAGTCTGATATTTTCTGTTGCTGCCCTCCAGATTAAAAAAAATGTATATCCTCTTTTTACTGAAGCCATGCGGCATAAAACTCAATTTACAAATGTAGACATACATTGTGTACATGTTCTCAGCAAAATTCTAAGAAAACAAGATCATTACAAATTTCGGTTGTCTGTGTCTGTCTTTTACAGTAGTTTTGCAATTACATTAGCGTTGATAACCACAGGTAAATACTTCCAATTACAGTTCTGTTTTCCATTTCAAAGCAATGAAGACCGTTCAAAATCACAAAATATATAACATACAGAGTAAGTGAATAATTTCTGCGCTCGTCTCCCCACCCCTCAGGCACCTGAAGAGTAATCCATCAGAATTGAATGGATGGATCACCTCCTATCCCTCTGATCATATACCACAAAGGGCCGTTTTCAATGCGGCCAGCGAGGGGGTTAACCGCCGGGGATCGCTGAAAACAAGCGAACCTTGCCGTTTAACCTCCGCGCCGCCCGCTCACACTATTCTACGTTCCGGGAATCCTTGCTGTTAGATGATGGCGAGGATCCCCCCAAACAGCGAGGCTCGCAGCTACATCACAGAGCCCGCTGCATTTAGCCACAAACCTTGCTGTTTTAGCGGCCGCACACGCAGTTTTCCAGTCGCTACAAAAACCTATCGACGTGGAAACGGCATGTGCAGGGGGTCAATTATATACTGACCCTGCGAGCTGTGACAGCGAGCATGCAGCACTGCTCACTGTCACAGCTCGCAGAAATCATTGAATATACCCCCAAAGTGTTGTGTGAGGACTCATGCATTTGTGGGGGCTGAAAGTATTGCTATATAGCTCTCCCACATATCAAAGAACTTTTCCACTTATTTTCTTTTTTCCCAGCATTACTACCACCCACTCCATTCTACAAAGACATAAAAAAGTTTTGTGTTAAATAGACTAGTGTTGGAGACTCATGTTGTATCCAAACCTGCAAAATTGACTTTCGTGCTGCTGCACTGCCCTCCAGACTCTTACTTGCACAGCCCCCATCCCTGGCTGCAATATCGCGGTCCTCCCTAGCATGCCTCGCTCTTCTGGTCCATAATTACCACCATCTTGGATTGATGTCATCCTGACATCAAGACAATCCTGCTTGCTGCTTATTTGGGGGTTTGGGTAACTAGCCATCTACTCCACTGTATCTCTCTCCCATGCTTGATACAGCTCCCCTAAAGTCACACAATACAGCAATATTATTAGAGATCATAAACTCAAGAACCCTTTAGAAATCCACTGGCAGTCAGGACTATGTTTTCTAAAGCTCCGGAAGCAGCCAGCCAATCAGAAGCACATAATTAGTTCTACTGCTAATAATTGTATCTTTGCACCTGCATCCAGAAGAGACACTGCTGTCACACACAGCACACTCCAGTTCTGAGCCATGTTACACAGCACAGAGGGAACAAATGAAAAAGGTTAGGACAAATGTAGTGCTGGGAGGAACGGGTATTGATCATTAGGTCACCAGCATTATGGTCGACAAGTATTCGGGCGACATGCAGGAAGGTCGACATTGAAAAAGTCGACAGCTTTTTTTCTGGAATGTCAACACAGTCAACATTAACATTAAAACATAGCACCGATTGCGCTTGTCATGCTTTGGGCACGGTGACCTTGCTACGCTTGGCACACTATTATATTCTCCCACCATGCCCTAGTGGATGGTAAGGCATGATATACTGCCTGTCGGCACATGTTGTGTCGACATGGACACCTAAATACAGCACCGCGTCACCTCGCATGGGTCGCTACTCTTGCCATGCTTGGGCACACTATTCATTCTCCCACTACGCCCTAGTGGATGGTAGGACATGAAATACCACCTGTCGGCACATTTTAGCTAAAAAAATAAAAAAAACAGTAAG